>NC_090744.1:121951333-122047667 GCF_036898095.1 Palaemon carinicauda | reverse complement strand
ACATTTTTGGAAGTTTCCAGCGACGTATCACTATGCCACACCAGATTATTTCAGCTCTAGATTTATATGAATTCCTGAAGCTTTTATCAAATTACTGGAATTTAAGGTAAAAGAGGTGATATTCTAGTTAATGTGTGAAAATATTATTTCTATTAGATCTACATTTATAGAGGGAAACTTTTTTTTTAAATAGCAAAGGATGACAAAAAATATGTTCATAATAATAACCAAAAGCATTTAGTATATTAATTTTCATAAGGAAAATAAATGCAAATATATCTTTATACACTGAATACAACTTATGAAATATAATGAAAATCTATTAAGATTTTCATTACTTTTATGTAGAACTCATTTACATTAGATATACTGATAACTAAAGGCATTTAGTTGATTCATTTCCATAAGGAAAATGAATGTAACTATTCCTTCATGCATTGAATACAATTATGAAGAATGATGAAAATCTATTAAGATTTTTATGATTTTTTATATAGAACTCAATTACATTAGATATACTGATAACTAAAGGCATTTAGTTGATTCATTTTCATAAGGAAAATAATAGAAATAATATCTTCATACACTAAATACAATTTATAGAGTGGTGAAAATTAATAAAGATTTTTTTATTTTCATGTGTAACTAAATCATATTAAATATAGGAATAGGCCTACTGTTTTTTTTTTTTTTTAATTGAAATAATCACAGGATTTCAAACTCGCCCCTCTAATGTTTTTTATCAAAACAAAAATAAAAATTCACTAAAATAAAAGAAGCATATTAGCAAAAGCCAATTGCGACGAGAGTCTAGAATAACAGGTCATTTACTTCCCAATACTGCCAGAGCTTCTACGCCATCCATTGCATAGATGGCGCTGGCGATCCATTTGAGCTTGCTGTAAAATTTTGTAGGTTTGTAAATAAGGAGTTATGGTTATATTGGATGCCATGTCGATACCATCGCTCAGGAAAACTAACGATGTTTTTTTTTTCTCGCTCTTATTAAGGAAACCTAACTTTTTTTTCTTTACTTTAAGGGCTGTTCTCGCTCTTATTAAGGAAACTTTACTTTTTTTTTACTTTACTTTAAGGGCTGTTCTCATTCTTATTAAGGAAACCTTACTTTTTTTACTTTACTTTAAGTGCTGTTCTCGCGCTTATTAAGGAAACCTACCTTTTTTCAATCTGGTATTGGAAGCCTTAAATATTTATTTCTAATTACTTTACTTTGCTTTACTTTAATGGTAGTTCTCGCTCTTATTAAGGAATCCTTACTTTTTCCAGTCTGGTGTTGGAAGCCTTAAGTATTTATTTCTATATACTTTACTTTGCTTTAA
Source organism: Palaemon carinicauda (assembly GCF_036898095.1). Lineage (NCBI taxonomy): Eukaryota > Metazoa > Arthropoda > Malacostraca > Decapoda > Palaemonidae > Palaemon > Palaemon carinicauda. The sequence continues at coordinate 122,046,327 of NC_090744.1, read as the reverse complement.
GGGCTGTTCTCGCTCTTATTAAGGAAACCTTACTTTTTTCCTTTACTTTACTTTAAGGGCTGTTTTCATTCTTATTAAGGAAACTTTACTCTTTTTTACTTTACTTTAAGGGCTGTTCTCATTCTTATCAAAGGAAACCTTTACTTTTTTTTACTTTACTTTAGGGGCTGTTCTCATTCTTATTAAGGAAACTTTACTCTTTTTTACTTTACTTTAAGGGCTGTTCTCGCTCTTATTAAGGAAACCTACCTTTTTCAGTCTGGTATTGGAAGCCTTAAATATTTATTTCTATTTACTTTACTTTGCTTTACTTTAAAGGGCTGTTCTCGCTCTTGTTAAGGAAACCTTACTTTATCCAGTCTGGTGTTGGAAGCCTTAAGTAATTATTTCTATATACTTTGCTTTACTTTGAGGGCTGTTCTCGCTCTTATTAAGGAATCCTTACTTTTTTCAGTCTGGTGTTGGAACCTAAGTATTTTTTTTTATTTATTTTACTTTAAGGGCTGCTCTTCTGGCCATATACTGAAGGGGAACTCTACTCAGAGATAAGTTGCATTAATCTCCGGTGAATCATAATTAAGAATTTTTGATGCTTGGATATGAGTATTGTTTTGTTTTACTCTTATTAAGGAGACTTATTTTTTTTCTAATTTTATGTAGGAATGCTTAAGTATTTATTTTTAGTTACGCAAAGATAAGTTGCATTAACCCCAGGTGTATCATAATTAAGGATTTTAATGCTTAAGTAAGTTCAAAATTATTTAGCCACCGAATCCTTACACAGAAACAAACTAACATTAATATCATCTGTCACCTCCGAAGTGGAGCCTTAGGGTTGATTCACACTATCGATCCGGTCACGCTCCAGTCCCGGTTCGGTCTCGGTTCGGTCTAGGTACTGGGGTGTCCACACCTTCGGTTCGATCTCGGTCCGATCAGTGTCTTGGCAATATTATAAATATCAGGAAAAAGCATAATTGTATAGGAATCTTATTCAGTGATACTAGGAAATGTATTTACGCAGTGAATATCAGCCTGTTATTGTACATATTGATTGTTTTCTACTATGACCGGAGCGAGAGTGGAGACAGAGTGGAGCGAGAGCGGACCGGGAGTGCCAGTGTGAATGCATCCATTTAAAATTGCGAAACAATATTTGACCGGACCGTGACCGGAGCGAGAGCGGAGCAAAATCATATTACCAGACCGTGACCGGAGCGAGAGCGGAGCAAAATCATTTGACCGGACCGTGCCCGGAGCTGAGAGCGGAGCAAAATCATTTGACCGGACCATGACTGGAGCGAGAGCAGAGCAAAAATCATTTGACCGGATCGTGACCGGAGCAAGACCGGAGCAAAATCATTTGACCGGACCGTGACCGGAGCGAGAGCGGAGCAAAATCATTTGACCGGAGCAAGACTGGAGCAAAATCATTTGACCGGACCGTGACCGGAGCAAGACCAGAGCAAAATCATTTGACCGGACCGTGACCAGAGCGAGAGCGGAGCAAAATCATTTGACCGGATCGTGACCGGAGCAAGACCGGAGCAAAATCATTTGACCGGACCGTGACCGGAGCGAGAGCGGAGCAAAATAATTTGACTGGACCGTGACTGGAGCGATGAGCGGAGCAAAATCCTTTGACCGGACCATGACCGGAGCGAGAGCGAAGCAAAATCATTTGACCGGACCGTGACCGGAGCGAGAGCGGAACGAGACCTGACAGATAGTGTGAATCAGCCATTATACGACGTTCTGAATTGTTATAACCAAGTTATTTAGACCTCAGCTGGACCATCGGTGACCGTAAAAAACGAGGAAGATTTTTATTTTTTTTTTTTTGTGATACGAAAAATTAGAGGAATATCTGGCTTCCGAGAACGAACATTGAGAAGTGTATTTCGAATCAGTTTAATGCTCACTAATTTCTATCCCCGCTTTCAACATTTCATTCTACCTTCCTTTTGATATGAATTTATCTAGCATTTTCTTTTTCATTTATTCTATTTCTCCTTGCTTAATATCTATCATATATCTACTAGTGTACGCGACCTGTCAAAAATGACGGCTAAATATTTAGGTAGATATTTTCTTACATCAACCAATAAAATAGTGAACTAAATTTGATTAAGAATTAATATGCCAATAAAGTAGTTACGATTTCTTTTCTAACTCTTTAGAACCTATTTGATAGGCCTTCAATTGGCTATGTTCAATATCGTTACGAAATTGGCAATGGAATAATAATCAGGAAAATCTATATGGATATGACATAACCTGTTAATGTTGAATATTTAGTTGTTGATTAGTAGATTGTACTTTCCGAATTTTCTTCTCAAAAAGTAGTTTCTGATGTCCTGACAAAAATCTTTTTAGGTAATATATTTAATTGAAAATATTTAACTTCATCAAAAAAAATAGTATTATGGATTTTAGCAAGGTGTAATATCATAGAACTTCAGCTATTTGATTATATTTCAAATCTGTAACGTATGTGACAGTGATTATTGCAGTATTATGAAAACCCTTGAAAGATTGCCAAAAATAGAGAAAGATCTAAAATACATGTATTACAACTCCCTTGTTAGAAATAAAAAGTCAACTGGAGTAATAAAAGAAGAAAAAAAAACTTCAAGTAATTACACATCAATTTATTCATACAAAAAGGTTTAGGTCGAGGTCTCTGGGTTTTTTTTTTTTTTTACAAGTGCCGTCTGCCCTTTATTTATCATGAGTTACAAAATATGATTTTACATTTCACAATATCCCATCATTATTTGAACTATCGATATTTTCCTAAAACATAGTCTGAGTATTCCTATCTCATCCAATCCATAGCCCTTCAACTTTTCACAATATCATATCATTACGCAAACTTACTATTTTTCTTCAAAACCTAGTCTGAGTACTCCCTTCCCATCCAATCCATAGACCCAATTATCCCCATTACTTATCCATTCCATTCCTTATCCCAGGATCTATTCACATACCTTCGATCGTCAATTTATAGTCCTAAAGAAAGTAGAAGGATAATTAAGGATTGCAAGTTGTCAATGAATCTCAATACGGAAAGATATAACGAATCTCGTTTCTTTAGACTCCTCAATTATTCAAGATGGAAGACGGTATTCAGAGTAAGGGAGCTTCCATCCAGGATCTAATTTCATAAATTGGAAGTCTATCAAGAACTGTCTATCAAGAGCTGGAGAGGTGGGAGGAGAGGAGATATTACCAGAGGTAATGGAGAGTTTAAACCGTCTGACTTAATTAATACTCTGCGTGGGCGAAATATTTCAACGCATTTTGACGTGGATGATTATGCGATATCCTTTCAAAATTTCGGTAATTTGTTTTCTTTAATTACAAAAATTTATATATATATATATATATATATATATATATATATATATATATATATATATATATATATATATATGTACATATATATATATATGTATATATATGTATAAATATGTATATATATATATATGTATATACATACATATATATACATATATATATATATATATATATATATATATATATATATATATATATATATACATATATATACATATTTATACATATATATATATACATATATATATATGTATATATATACATATATATATATATATATATATATATATATATATATGGATAAATATGTATATATATATGTATATATATACATATATATATATATATATATATATATATATATATGTATATATATATGTATATATACACATCTATATATATTTATATATATGTTTATATATATATATATATATATATATTTATATAAATATATATACATACATATATATATATATATATATATATTTATTTATAAGCCATATATTATACTCCTCCTAACAGCGGGATCCTCTCTACCTCGGGATCAGAGACCCAGGGAGGAATCAGCTCCAAGATAATAGCCTCTGGTCGGTCGGGGAATCGAACCCGGGCCCAAGAAACTGAGGTTGCACTGACGTAGCAGCTCAGCTACAAAGTTGGTAAGTCAATGGAACCTCAGTTTCTTGGGCCCGGGTTCGATTCCACGGCCGACCAGTAGCTATTATCTTGGAGTTGATTCCTCCCTGGGTCTCTGATCTCGAGGTAGAGAGAATTCAAGATATCAGGGGTACAATATATGGCTTATATGACTATGAAACACACGTCTAAATGTGCAAAATTATCACACACACACACACACACACACACACACACACACATATATATATATATATATATATATATATATATATATATATATATATATACATATATATATATATATATATATGTGTGTGTGTGTGTGTCTGTGTGTGTATCATCAGCAGCAGCAGCAGCAAAATCATAATAATAAAGTTTTTAAGAAAAAATCTCAAATGGAAAACACAACATCAAATTATATCAGACAGTAAGATTAAACTCCAGAATTATTATATAATATATTTTTATTCAGTAGCTGTTCGTTTCCGAAAGGCGTAATCAGGCAATTACACGGAAATGAAAAACTGATCCTTGTTTTGATTAGTTACCAGATTAACAAACAAACAAAAATAAATTCCTTTGTGGAAAATAACTACCCAATATTTACTCCACCACCTTCGACTGGCGTCTGCCTTTAAAAGAATAAATGCTGCGTGTCTCAATGCAAAACCGCTCCCATATCTCTTCGAATCCTTCCCATTGATTCTGCCATGAGATTCCCTTGCAACACAAACGTTTGCAACAGAAACGTTTTCCCCTTTTCTGTTGAAATATCTCAGACGACGACTTCATGGCCTACACTTCATTCTAACGATCTACCTTCCATTCCTGAGCCTTCGCGTTTTTAACACCAAAAAGGAGGAAAACCAAACTGAAATACTTGATCGTTGGCTATAAATGACGTTTTGCATTTACTGTCTCCTTGAATGGGTATTTGATAGTATCCAGATTTTAAATTGATAGTTGTAAAATATCTACTTTCCCGTATCTTTACGACTAATTCTTCGACTGAGGGCAATGGACATCCGTTGTCTCCTATCATATCAATGCTTCAGTTATCTGTATCCCTCTTTTTTAAAGGAGGTGTAATATATTTAATTTAAATAATGGACATTTTTGGCAATCTTTCAATTGTTTGTAATATATTACTTATTGTCACATACCTTAGAGTTTTAAGAAATAATCAGCTTATTGAAGTTGTATGATTTGATACATTGCCAAAAGCAATCACGGGAATTTATAATTAAGTGAAAATTTTTGATAAAACATCACCAAAAAGGATTATAGATAAGATATAAAAGACTAATTTTTGAGGTGGACATTAGAGGAAAACAATATAGTAATTAACAATTAGATGTTCAATGATAATTGATTAAATCGCGTCCATATCGATTTTTCAAAATATTATTCCAGCTTCAATTACGTAACGGTATTGATGGTAGCTAAATGAACACCTGTCAAATACGTTCTGGAGAGCAGAAAAGGATCCGTAACTACTTTATTGGTATATTAATCCTTAATCAACTTAATTTCGACATTTTTATTGGTTTATCAAAATATTCAGAAATACGTTTAACATATCAGCTTAAAATAAACGTAAAACAAAATCAAATACTGCGTAAAAAGTAAGATAAGGTACATCAATATTAATTGACTTATTTCATTGATATGTATATAAAGTATATAATCGAATTCAACATATGAAAGTCTCAAAGGATTTGACTCTGAGAGGAGTTGGTTCATCATTCGTCCTTTCCACAGGAATCTGGAGGATCTTCATTTGCATATCAATATGTAGGGGAACTATTCCAAAAGTCCCTTGAATGAGAGTTGACCAAATTTATTACCGACTCGATTGCTATCATGTGCGTCATTTGATATATGTATGAAGTTCAGTGGTGGGATTTGACGTGGAGAGAGAGAGAGAGAGAGAGAGAGAGAGAGAGAGAGAGAGAGAGAGAGAGAGAGAGAGAGAGATTTACCTCTCCAATATTTATCCATTTTTCTAATGTAACAATTTAAAATTTTTAGATGTTTTTTCTTTCAGAAAACGCAAGCAATTAGTGTTAGCTAGAGAGGCCTTGTATTCTATAAGCCTCACATTTTGATAATAAATACTGCATTTTCTTATTGGAATAGTCTGATTAATTCTATCATTGAATTTATATATGGATTGTTATTCTATTTTTTATTTTCATTTAGATTATTCTCTTCTCTAATCAAATTCAGATTTTTCAAACTCCTATCCATGAAATAATTGACCTTTTATGTTTTGCCAAATTTGGATTGTATTAAGTTCCACGAATCCTTGAATTCTAATGATCAAAGCGTTTATAATATGTGTTATAAGAGTTAAATCGTCAGTGACTTTTTTTTTTGTGTGTGTGTGTGTGTGTGTAAGTCAGTAATGTAATTTACTTCACAGTTTGTATCGCTTACGATGTTTCTACATTCGCTACACTGTCTAATAGGCTAAAGAAAACATGCACACGCACGTCTATATATATATATATATATATATATATATATATATATATATATATATATATATATATATATATATATATATGTATATATATATATATATATATATATATATATATATACATATATATATATATATATGTGTGTGTGTGTGTGTGTGTGTGTGTGCGTTTGTATATATATATATATATATATATATATATATATATATATATATATATATATATATATATATTCAAGTGTTTATGTGTTTATATATAATGATGGATGGGAGCGTAGCTAATGAGCCTTCAGTGTAGTATATATATATATATAAATATATGATGAATAAATCAGTGAATGTTGTTTAGTTTTTATATGGTGCCACCCCTGTTTAGGGGAATATGCTTAATATTGGAAAAACAAATATCTATATATCTGTATGTGTGTGTAGAGAGAGAGAGAGAGAGAGAGAGAGAGAGAGAGAGAGAGAGAGAGAGAGAGAGAGAGAGAGAGAGAGAATCTCACCGAACGTTATTACTGACTTATTGGGAAATAATTTCCCTCAGAGATATTGTCAGCCAATTTCTTCCCTCTGCAAGGAGCGCTGCCTCATTTGCTGGGTAATAATCGACATTGTCCATGTCTGAATAGAGTCGGGACAACCGAATTCCATAAAAAAAAGAAATATATATATATTGGGGGACAACTTTTCTTATATCATAAGGTTTGGTAGAAGTGGTTCTGTGTATGGATATATGGATGTGATTTGTATTTTTTTCCTTCTATAGTTTTTTATATATTTATTTTGTGTTTTATTTTGTTGTTTGTTTAGTTTTATCATTAATTTTCAAGCCTGTTCTTGGAATATTTTATCTTGATTGTTTATTCTTCTCATTTAGTTTATTTATTTCCCTGTTACCTTTCGTCACCAGGCTATTTTTCCCTGTTGGGGCCCTTGGGCTTATAGCACCTTGCTTTTCCTGCTATGGTTATAGCTTAGCTTATAGTAATAATACTACATTGGATCCTTCTCTCTGGTTACGGTTCATTTTCCTTTTGCCTACACACACACCAAATAGTCTGGCCTATTTTTTACATATTCTCTGTCTTCATACACCTAACAACACTGATTACCAAACAATTCTTCTTCACTCAAGGGGTTTCTGCATTGTAATTGTTCAGTGGCCACTTTCCTCTTGTTAAGGGTAGAAGAGACTCTATAGCTGTGGTAAGCATCTCTTTCTAGGAGACGGACACTCCAAAATCAAACCATTGTTCTCTAGTCTTGAGTAGTGCCATAGCCTTTGTACCATGGTCTTCCACTCTCTTTGGTTTGAGTTCTCTTATTGAGGGTACACTCAGGCACACTATTCTATCTTATTTCTCTTCCTCTTCTTTTGTTGAAGTTTTTATAGTTTATATGGGAGATATTTATTTTAATGTTACTCTTCTTAAGATACTTTATTTTTCATTGTTTCTTTTCCTCACTGGGCTATTTTCCCTGTTGGAGCCCCCGGGCTTATAGCATCTTGCTTTTCCAACTAGGGTTGTAGCTTAGGAAGTAATAATAATAATAATAATAATAATAATAATAATAATAATAATAATAATAATAATAATGCAAAAACCTTTCAGAAACATGGAATTATTTCATTTCTGAACTGCTCTCTATAAAATATGAATTTTATCAATATATGTGATGTGCACAGAAAATGTATACTGAATGTCCTTTTCAAAATTCCATCTCCTAATGCTTTATGATATGCCATTTTGGGATTAAAAGTAGTCTATTAAAAATCATATTTGCTTTTCATTTACTTTATATTTCCCCTATTTCCTGAACGGGATCCATATCATAAACTTATATTTGATTGGTCAATAAACTCAGCCCCATTAGATCAATGTTATTCAGGTGTTACTTTAAACTCTCTCTATATATTTGTTTCTCGACTGATATGTTTCGTATTAAAACCATTTTAAAGAGAAATTTATCTGCCAATAGTTGTACATTGGAAATTGACTTAGTTTTCCATTTTCCGATTTATTTTATCAATGTATAAAAGTCAGTTTAAAAAGTAGCTACTATTCATATGAAAGTTTTTTTGTTTTTTTTTAAGTGAAGTACAAATTCTATCTTTTCCTATGTGTATGACAAAAATTGCCCAATATTAAAAGAAAACTACTAGCAATTCTTTTCCCCGAAAATTTCAAGTTTTCATAAAGCGAGCCTCAAAGATTTTTCTTTTTGGAGAGTTTGGTTAAAGAGACTTTACTACGTTTAAGTATGAACTTCTAGCAGTAATTTTCCTCGTTCTTGGCGACCATAAAGACATAATCATCCTATTTCAAGGTTATATACTCAGCAGCTGTAGGCCCCTTCCCACAAATCCTGAAATAGACTGTATATGGTACATGTTGCCCACGTGGCTATCATAATATATTCGCTTCTGCGTATTTTTTTACATTTATACATGCGCGCAAACACACACACACACGTGTACACACACACACACACACACACACATATATATATATATATATATATATATATATATATATATATAAGACAAATATTTATATATATGCCTATACACACACACACACACATATATATATATATATATATATATATATATATATATATATTTATATATATATATATATATATATATATATATATATATATATATATAAATATATATATATATATATATATATATATATATATATTTATATATATATATATATATATATATATATATATATATGGGTGTGTTTTTATATATTATACAGTTATGTGTGTGAATATATATTTACATATGTATACATATATTCACAAATATATATATATATATATATATATATATATATATATATATATATACATATATATATATATATATATATATATATATATATATATGTATAGTTTGAATTATATACATTCTAAATCTCTAAGTCCTTATATCAGAGGTAAACATTCGGGTTTAGCATCAGTTAATCAATAGAATATACTCTTTAAATACAAATTATTACTAAAGTTAGTGATTTGATATTACTATAGTTTTTATACCTTTCAGGTCGGTGTGATATCCTCTTTGAGATTTCGTCTGCTTGAAGATTTACTGAACGTTAATAATAGAATATCATTCAGGTGTTCTCATTCTTGAAGAATTCAGGTGTTCTCATTCCTGAAGAATTCAGGTCTTCTCATTCCTAGATAATTCAGTTGTTCTCATTCCTGAAGAATTCATTTGTTCTCATTCCTGAAGAAAATATCAACTTTATTCTAAGCTTATATTAATAATTAGTAGTGTATACTTTTTCAACATTTTAAATCAAATTTTATACATTAGCTATTCCTCCAATATTGAAGATGGGATAGTAGATTATTCCAGTTCAGATGTTATTAGGAAACTCTCATAAGTATATTAAATTGAGATCTTAGAGTAAATATATTTTAGTTATGTTCATGATTCCTAAATAATATCTCATTGATAAAATTTCCTTATAGACTATCTGAAAGGGTATGAATTACTATATATTTTGTGACTAAACATTGGTGTTGTTATTCAAAGGGATACTAGATGTCATTAGCAGGGTATTCTGCAATACATCTGCATATAACATTATTAGCTAAGCAAAAAACACGTATTCTAGTTTTCCTTTCACAGATTTTGATAAAACCATATTCACTATCGATATCAAAGAAGTACTAAGGCAGATTTTTCCCTGGAGAAGTTTGAGAGAGAGAGAGAGAGAGAGAGAGAGAGAGAGAGAGAGAGAGAGAGAGAGAGAGAGAGAGAGAGAGAGAGAGAGACCTTTTGTTCATCATTCTAATATTAGGCTAAAGTATTACCCTGAAATGGGGTAATACACAAGGTACTAGAAGAGTTGGAAGACCCAGACCTTCATGGCTGAGGACTATAAAGCGTGAAGTAGGAGATGATGAATAGATAAGTATTGAATTATAAGTTCAAGATAGAGATGACTGTCGAAATCTAACCGAGGCCCTTTGCGTCAAGAGGAACAGGAGGAGATGATATTGGTGATCATTTTTTTCAGTAGACCACAACTGAACCTCAACGAGTTCTTTTTTTTAATAATATAACTTCATACTAATTTTATTGTCATTTTCGCTATCGATACATATTTCATCCGCTTTTCTATAAGTTGATTAAATAAGAAATGATATAAATCATGTTACTCTGCTTTCCATATATACAGTACAAAAATATTCTCTCTCTTTTTTCAATGTCTTTATTTACAATGTTCAATAATGAAGATAATTTATTCTGCTACTATCAAGGTATCAACCTCACTACTGCTATTTCTAGTTCCAGTTATTATTATTATTATTATTATTATTATTATTATTATTATTATTATTATTATTATTTTTATTACTGCAAGCTACAACCCTAGTTGGAAAAGCAGGATGCTATATGCCCAAGGGCTCCAACGGGGAATATAGCCCAGTGAGGAAAGGAAACAAGGGAAATCAAATATTTTAAGATCAGTAACAACATTGAAATAGATATTTCCTAAATTCAATGCAGATTTTAATGAAATAAGATAGTCGAAATGATTGAGATTAAGAAATAGATGATTAAAAAAAATCGTTGAATTTTGTTAAATATTGTTGGAACCTTTTGGGATGTAAACAATTGCTGGAACTTGGGAACAATTATGTCTCCCGTCCGTCACTTGTTCCTTCCTACATGTAACAAGAAATGGCGATATATTGAAATTTGTTGTGCAATTCTTTAGTTTGACATTACTGTGAAGGTAAGGCGTTTCTTTATGCGTAATAACTTTATTAATATTCATATATTTACACAGATAATTAATCTTCTATCTTGATGTGAAACTAGTGTGATAAAAGTATGTTTTATATCCTAGGTCTATATTTCATTCGAGACCTGGTAACATCATGCAAGATTAGACCTATCCTCTGAGTAGGCTTAGCTGTAGGCCTACAGATTCACGTGAGGATTTTCTTCTAATGTTTAAAATATGATTTAAAAAAAAAATGAAATAGTGACTTAAACCAAATGAGGAAAACCAAATTTACAATGATGGTTTCCAAAATAAAATCTCCTTTTAGTACTTTGTTTGTTTTATGTAGTTTTGACATTTTATTTAGTTGCTGGAACTCTTGTACACAAGAATTATAGAAAAGACTGCTCTAGGAAACAACGGTTCTGAGTAGTGGGGAAGCAGGATTATGTGAATTATTTATGGAATTATCAGAAACCTTGATTTTAACTATCAATTCAGTCGAAGAAAATTTGATTCCTACACACCCAACAGCAAAGCATCTAGATATACAGCAGCTGGGAAAATGAGAGGGATGGTTCTTTGCCTCAGCTTCGCTGTTCATCAGTTACCAAACCTACTCTCACTTTATCTGTCGTTACCTTACTTGCTCTTACGTAAGCTACCTTCACCTTACCTTTCCCAAACCACCATCACCTTACCTTTCCCAAACCACCATCACCTTACCTAAGCCATCATCAAATTACTTAAGGTACCCTCTCCTTACCTATGATTACTAAAATCACTCTCAGCTTATCTTACCTCACTTTACCAACTCTTAACCCCACTTTACCTACTCTTATAGACTCTTAATTACCCACTGTTATCTTACCTACCCTTACCTTACCTTACCATACCTTACCTTACCATACCTTACCTTATCATACCTTACCTAACCTAACATTGCCATAACTTAACTATTTTTACCCAGGATTAATCCTGCGTTTACCATACCTACTCATACTTTACCTTACTTACTCTTAACACAACTACTCCTACCTTGCCTACTCTTGCCTTCTCATACCTTGCTTGTTCATACCTTAGCTACCGCCACCTTACCTATCATTACATAACCTATCCATACATAACCTGGCTGTATCCTACTATTACATTACCTTACTTACTCTTACCTTACCTTGCCTTACCTCACCTTGCCTTACCTCTCATATCTTCTCTTACCCTCGCTCTACCTACCATTATCTTACCTACCGACCTCTTACCAATCCTTACCTAACCTACCCTCAGCTTGCTTATCATTACCTTACTAACGCTTACTTTACTCACGCTTACCTAATCTACCCATACCTTAACTACCCGTACCTAACCTAACATACCCATACCTTAACTACCCCTACCTAACCCAACATACCCATACCTTAAGTATCCGTACCTAACCTACCCTACCCATACCTTAACTACCCCTACCTAACCTAACCTACCCTCACCGTATATGCCCTTACCTTACTCCTTCTTTGCCTACACATGCGTTGCCCACCCTTACCTAACCTAGTTTGATCTTACCTACCCTTAATTTAACTACTCTCATCTTACCTAGTCTTAGTATACCTATTCTTACCTTACCAGTATTTGTCTTGCCTACTTATACCATACTTACTCATACCTACTTATACCTCACTTACTCTTACCTACTTATACCTTACTTTCTCCTACTAACTCTTACCTACTTATACCTCACCTACTCTTACCTACTTATACCTTACTTACTCTTACCTACTTATACCTCACCTACTCTTACCTACTTATACCTTACCTACCGTACTCTTACCTTATGATCAGATAATGAGATACATTTAACTAATAACCTTTCTATACATGTTCATTCATCTGGTAAAAGTATCTTTAACATCTATTTTTTGAAGCCAAATATATTTATCCTGTTTGGATATAATAGTTATACAAATTTATGCTTTCAACAGCGCAAGAGGCACCAACAGCTCCACATCTTCCTGCGGGAAACAACTATATTATACCTTAGCTGAATCACCTAACTGTAGAAAGTGGACTCCAATTAAGAATCCCTGTAGCTACAGAATGATTTTAATCTTTGACCTCCTGGACTTGGGTAAGGAATAACCTAAATTTCTTACACGGGCCAATATTTTAATTATGGGTTTGTATGTGCCACAGTTATGGGATTGGGGGAGCTATTCCAGGTAGTTGAAAGCCCTTGGTAAGTAAAAAGACCTGGAATCCTAGGATAGGTTAGATTGATGTGGTTATGCTAAATAACATGAATACAAAACGCCATTCTTTACTATAGGATAAGGATGATAGCAAAGGCTGGAGTACAGCAGTTAAAACTTTTAATGAAATATAAACAACCAGTATGTAATTACCATGTCTGAAGTGAGGAGGTAGCTTGTAACTCACTGTCACCTCTATTGGATTTCAGCCATCATAAAGTGAGCTTGTTCTTCTTCTTCTGGAAACATTGCAGTTTTTACTTAAAATTACTTCGAAAATTTGGAAAACTTTTCTTTTTTATCCACCTTGCGTGGATGTACATATGTGCTTACATCATGCGGACATGCTCTTGGAGTGCAGCCAAAGACCTGTGGCACCTTTATTAGTAGTAGAGAGATAGATCCTCATAGGCTGTGTTGGTCATGCTCAGAACACATTTGTACCGAAGCCTTATCATGGGATGATTGTAGGGAGTGGATATCTTTCTAGTGGGTAATGTTTGGTAGGAGGAAGAAAAAGGCCAAAGGGATTGTTTGCCATTGGGTCTTCCTTAATAACTTAGAAATTCCCTGGAACTCTCCCATCAGACTACTCCAGCGTCCTCCTCTGGAGGTCGTTCAGGTAAGAGTGGTCATCATTTTATGCCTGGGTAGAGCCAGGGTCTGTCCGATCCCATCGCTCATCCTAGTGGTTCGACAGCAACTTCTTCCCTGGTTAGTTTCCATCCTTTTCTTTTTATGTTCAGAGATCACATGCCCTGCGGTTGTTGTGGCCTAACCTAGATATCCCTGGTTCCCCTTCAGAAAAACATCATGTGGAGGCCATCACCCCTTCAGCTTCTCCTGAACAGATCCCCTCTGTACTTGTTGCCATAGAGCCTCTCACTCCGGAGAATCCTGTAGATTTTGACTTTCCCAACATGGCTGCTCTTCCTGTGAGGTCTTCCTTTATGGAACCTCGAGATTCTTCTGAGTCCTTACACTTAGCTGTTCCTCAGCCTAGGCTATCTCTCTTCTGTGGAGGGAGATTGTAGATTTACCTACTGTAGGTTTTTGTCTACTTCACCTGTCCTGCTCCTTTGCTCACTGGTCCTTTTGATCGAACCTGACCTTCTCCTGCCAGACCTTCACTTTCTAGCCCTTTGACCCAAGGGACATTTTCATTTAGTGCTTCCCCTCGCACTCTGTGTAAGGGTCTCTTTGAGATTCCACAATGCATGAGTGCTACCTTTCCTCTGTGAAGGAGTTTCAACAATTTCTTTTCCTTCTGGTACATAGTAAAATCACAGATGGTGATGAGAATATTTGCTATCCTTTTCCACTATTCTGGATGATCAACAGAGGGAACCAATTCGTACGCACTCGATTTTCCCTTCCACCTCAACTTTTCTGGTATTATCTTCCTCACCCGTTGCTGAGCCTTCAGATGGCATGCCCGCCACCCTCGAAAAGAAGTAAGACGTAGTCACCATAGCAAAAGATGACTGATTGAATCAAGTCTCATAAGACATTAACCGATTCCTTTACAATGTTTTGTGGGAGGCGCACTGCTGTATCAAAATCCAAATATCCCCGAGAGTGTGTTTCAGTACAAGGTGGAGGAGTTTATGCCCCTGCTACTAGTGTTAGGTCTTATATGAGATTAAGCAGAAGAACTGCTTGCTTGTTA
Organism: Palaemon carinicauda; assembly: GCF_036898095.1. Classification (NCBI taxonomy): domain Eukaryota; kingdom Metazoa; phylum Arthropoda; class Malacostraca; order Decapoda; family Palaemonidae; genus Palaemon; species Palaemon carinicauda. The sequence continues at coordinate 122,031,171 of NC_090744.1, read as the reverse complement.
AAGAAACTCCTGGAGCTGCGCCTGTTAGGGCACCTGACGTCCCTGGAACACTGGTCCCCGACGGCCATCTACACATTAGATCTCTCAAGTGCTACCTGAAAATCCTTTGGTCTCGGCACAGGATTTCTCCAGACTTTCGAGTTCTGATATGATCATAGTAAAAGAGACCATTGTTTGTGATTAGAGATTACTAACCTCCTTGAGGGAGTAGGGCTTTTCTCTCCTTCCTTGGAATAGATGCACTTAAAGGATGTATCAAAAGGAATTGAGAGCAGATCTTCTGGATCTCAAACATGTCCAGCTACTTTCTAGACACTCCGTAGGTTCGTGACCAATAACATGAGGGTAGTTGAATACCTAAACAAACGAGGAAGTATTCTTTTTATTGCAGCTTTGCCAACTAGCCATAGAAATACTAAGTTGATCACCCTTTTCAGCCCGATTCATTGCTGACAAGAGAAGCTTCTTTGTGGACAATTGGAGTAGGAATGCTCAAATAGTTGGCTCTGAGAGGGTGCTCCCTCAGTTAACCATCAAAGTGCTGACCACGGCGTGGTCACCGATGATAGGTTGGTTCGTTATGTCTCTTAACCATAAGCTTCCGGGGTACTCCTCAGGCACCTCTGCAAGAGGCCTTCCAGCATCCATGGGAAATCTGGGACGTCTATGCATTTACCCCCTTCTATCTGATGAGGAGACTCATCCATAAGGTAAGGACATTGCCAGATCTTCTACTCCTGCTCACAAAGGTACCTAAAAAGCTTATCCCATTCCCGAATCCTAGCAAAACTCATGCAGAGATACATCACAAGGCAGTCACTTTTCTACGACCTGACGTCTGAAGGTTATTCAATATTCGCCCCCCCCCCTAGCAAAGAGGCTTTTGCTGACAATAGCGAGAAGTACATCTAGATAGCTCCGTAGGTCCTCTTTCGCCATCTATCCGGCAAAGTGGGCTATCCTCTATGATTGATGTCATAGAAAGAGACGATGTGCCTCTCAATGTCACTATCCTCATGATACCAGAGTTTTTTCTGTACCTTGGGGAGGAAAGACCTTGCTCAATCTCGGCTGTGAAAGGCTAACGCTCGGCCTTGACCCTTGTCGTTAGATTGAATGGAGTTAACATTTCCTCCTCAATAGAATTGTCTCTCCTCATAAAGACCTTTGAGCTTACTGTCCCAAGTCAGAAGTAAGACCACCTCCTTGGAGTGTAGTTCCTGTACTACACTCTCTGAAAAGAGTGCCTTTCATACCACTTGTTAGTCCTACGATTGTAACTTGATTCTTAAGACCGATTTCCTTCTCGCTCTGGCCTCCGTGAGAGTCAGCGAGGGCATGTTCTCTTCTACAACATATCCCAGCAAAGATGATGTGCGGTGAGTAATGCTTAAATCCATCCCTGAGTTTGTTACTAAAGCTCAGAATCCAACTGAAGCAGATCCTAGTTTCGGTCCTTTCCGAATTTCAACTGCCCAGTTCAGTGATTACTATGTCTTAAAAGAACATTGAGCCACGATCTATTACGAACAACCTGAGCTTGCCCATGCATTGAACGCCTATTTGTAAGGTTCTGTGCCTGCAGCATAACAAGTGATGTTACCTCAGCTCCCTTACAGGAAAAGCAGCAGTCAGCTAAAGGCAAAAATTATCCAGTGTTAGTCTTGGATGTATGGATAGAAAGACTGGTCTTTTCATCCTTCATCTTCCCCCTTTCTTGGGAGCACAGCATTCAGAGGATTCTATAAGCTGGTCTACCTCTGAGTGCAGCACCAGTTAACTACCGTTTCCCTTGTGTTGCCTGAAATATGTGATATGCTCCAGTCCTCCTTGCGAGGGGAAATCTGTCAATGCCCAGGTTAAGTAAGAGGAGTACTTTCACTCCAATATTCTTACCTGGGCAGGTCACACCAATTAGTTTCCACGCATTCACCATTATTTGCCCAGGCAGTCAGCTGTCTAGCTTAGCAGATCGAGAGTTCATGAGGTATTAGGGTACTCCTCTCACTCTCGCATGAGCTCACAGTTGTAACCCAGGTCAAGTTCGTAGTCAGTTGGGTCTCAGACTTCCACCCACCTAAGAGTGAATCTCCATTACTTGTCTTTGGTAAGTCCGGTTTGCAATCAAAAGTGATGTAATACAGTGGGTGAATGTGAGCGGGGTGACGGGTCTGACCTTCCCGCTCCGGCTAAACAATGGTGGTATTTTAAGCCTTGTGTAAAAGACTTATGGCTAGTTTCCAGCTACTCCGATATAATATATCCATAGTAAAGAGCTCAAGTTTTTATAATTAGGAAAAATACAAATTACTTCCAAATTTGGCATATTTGAAACATGAAATAAAGACGCTCTCTAGACAAAAACTCAATAATCTGAATTTTCAAGAGTCCTAGCAAAGGTCGTGAGTACTTAAACATTTCTGATTATATATTCCAACGCTAGAAATTACATTTATACACATTTCTTACGTAACTTCCCACACTCTACACTCGTGTATAACTTCAATGAGGGACTGAAAACTAGTGAAATACAGGAAAGCATTTTAACCTATCCTAATTAAGGAAGAAAAATCCTCTTAAACTTTGGTGTGGGGGTCTTTTCTCCAATCCCCTTGGCCTAACTTGACTAGGTTTCCATAAGTATTCTAATTCCACAGTTATTTTTGCAAATGTTCTTAAACTTATTGAATGATTTTCACCAAGATAGTTAAATGCTTGTCAAAGCATACTGAGATTGCTGTCATATTTTCTTCATATTTTCATGTTTTGCAGAGAATTAATAGAACCATGAAAATTTAGGTTTGATAACTGAAAAATTTAACTGTTGGTGTCTCTGTCCGAGTCAACATATTAACTGTTGGTGACTCTATGTCCGAGTCAACATATTAACTGTTGGTGACTCTATGTCCGAGTCAACATATTAACTGTTGGTGACTCTATGTCCGAGTCAACATATTAACTGTTGGAAATAAAATAGGTTCCTATACAGTATTGTATCGTAGTTCTATTACTGTAAAAATGGTTTCATTGATACATGAATTCAGCATTTTTCAAGTGATTGCAGATAATAGTACAGCGGTAGTTAACAAGTCAAGTCTTTGTAGGATGGGAAACATACTGTAGAATTATGTATACAATACGATATGTTTTCTGCAGAACTTGTTATGGAAGGGACATTTGTGATTCTTTAAGTTTTTTTCTTGTTTAAATATTTTTTTGGTCTCAGGCCATGTCATCCTGATATAAGTTCCTATTAGGTAGCTTTCTAGGGTATATTTGACTACAGTGATATTCCCAGAGAATTTTACCTTAATTAAGGTATCCAGAATTCTAACTCCTGGAGCGAATATCCCTAAATAATCTCACAGGGATATCGCATAATATCAGAGGACGTATTCTTGACACGTCACATAGCTATCTTCACCCTGAACAGTATTAACGCTTTGAGGGGGTACAGTGACAAGAATCTGAAACGAGAATGAAAAGAGAGCCGCTCATAAGCCATCTCTCCTATTCCGTTTCCAGTGTGTATCTGATGAAGGCGGTAGCGCCCTCTTTATTCCTTTTCGTGTAGCTCTACTACTCGGTGTTTTCCCTTGTGTTCTCTCGTTATTTTGGATTTTATTCAACATTTTGATGACTTCTCCGGCCTCTTTTGCCTCTGGAAAGTTGAGTATTATCTTTATTATGTATAAATGTAAGCTCTTGTCGTTTTGAATTAAATCAAAAGTGATATTAACGTAAACAAGAGCTGTTGCCTACCGGAGGCCTCTTGGATGCTATCGCTCGCTCTTTATGGGTCATTTAGTTAGCTAGAGCGATGTTCCCGGTTTGTTATGCTTTAATAATCTAGCTATTTAGCTCCTATAGGAATGCTTATATTATACCGTCAGTTTTAGTTCGGTGATTTCGACACGGGTCAAGGTACCGATCTTGCCCTTCGCGAGGCTTAGTAGCTTAGTCGTCTGGCCTTAGTACTTTCATGCATGATATAAGTTTTTCCGAGTGTTATATTATTGAAGCTATAGGCAAATATTTTATACATGTAAGATATTGTTGAATGTGTTTTCCAAGATTGTATACGAGAGAGTTTCGGTGAATTAGGTAATCGATTCTCACCTTACCTAGTCTAGTATTCTAGGTACAGTAGTATACTTTTGCACATCCCCGATTGTTCTTTTCTCCTCCGGAGGCTAAGTTCAATCCCTCTCTCCCTCTGTAAGCCTTCGGCTTAATCCTAGTGGTTCTATCTGTATAATAATTCAGGTATAACTATTCTTGGATATGTCTGTCCTGACCTGATAACCAGAGTGACTGTTTTTTTAGGTTAGGGCAGAACATCAGAGTTTTCTAGTCTGTGGTCCGCTTCTTCCTAGCATAGAGAATGAGTCTCCTTTGCTAGGTTAGGGGCGGACACAGGAAGCTTTGCTCCCCTAGTCCATGTTGGAAGGATTCTATAAGAGATGATTCCTTCCTCTAGTGGCCTAGCAGACTGTCCTGTGTTGTTTTTCTCGGGCTGGAGAATGAGTTTTCTCTGTTGCCCGGTGAAATAACTTCACCTAACTTTGTTCTGGTTGGGAGGAGGATAGCAAGTATTGCCAGTCTTCCTCCCTAATAGACAACTCTAGGTTAGGATGAGCTTCCCTAACTGCTGAGTGTGTCTCTTGCTAGAACAAAGTCTATAGGACCCTTATCCCTTCCCTACCTCTCTTTCTTTTATTTTCTTTGGCCGCAGTCCTACTTCCATACCTAGTATAGGTTAGGATGGAGGACCGGCTCAGCTCTCTGCCGGCTGGCATTACGTGTCGGCCGGCAGAGACCCTTTGTTCTTTGCAGAATAAACCCCAGACCTCCCTTGGTCTCCCTTCTATGTCTGCCGGTAGAGCCCGGCAGGTACGGATTCTTTGGAAGCCTGAATGCTGCATTCTCCCCTTCCATAAGTTCACTCTTTCTGGATGGAAGGTTGTATGGCAATGCCGCCTTATAACCTTACATCCATACTGTTTCTCTGACTATTGTGTTGCACGCCTATCCCGGCTGCCGGCTTAACAGCTGACAGCCGGGCAGGTGGAGGTTCTCTGGTTCTTGGCTACTGTCGGCGGGCATGGGTTTTATTACCTTTGCCTGCCGGCAGTGGAAACACAGCCTGAATCTGCTGGCCACTACGATTAGCGGCCGGCAACCGGGTATTAGTGTTTTCAGCCGTTGGCTGGCAATGATTGCCGGCTGGCACACAGTCGCGAATCAGTGGGCTGCCGCCTATTAGTTAAAGATAGTATATCTTTGAACTATACAGGGGTAGGTAGAGGTTCTCTGGTTCTTGGCTACTGTCGCGGGCATGGGTTTTATTACCTTTGCCTGCCGGCAGTGGAAACACAGCCTGAATCTGCTGGCCACTACGATTAGCGGCCGGCAGCCGGGTATTAGTGTTTTCAGCCGTCGGCTGGCAATGATTGCCGGCCGGCACACAGTCGCGAATCAGTGGGCTGCCGCCTATTAGTTAAAGATAGTATATCTTTGAACTATACAGGGGTAGATGCCGGCCGGCACGTGCAGGCTCACACCGGCACGTACTGGCGAGTGCTAGCCGGCACAACAGCATGCGATGTACAGTAGTTGCTATATTTGTAGGGTAGTATACACTGCATTAGCAGAAACTACTGTACAGAGCTTGTGATAACACTAAAGTTCTTCATCATACTTAATGTTATCTTGTACACAATATATAGAAAGTAAGTTCTTTTTGTATTCTTTCTATCCCGTTTATTAAGACTTTTTCTCAAGGTGCGAACTACACCTTAAATTTCCGTATAGGAAATTACATAAGGTATTCTAGAATAGAATTTACCTTAGTTTTAATATCTCGGGAGGTTTCAGCAATTGACTGGGCAGGAAATACAAGTACAGTGGAACCTCTACATCCGAACGTATCTACATCCGAATTTTCCAACATCCGAAGTAAAATTCGAGCAAATTTTTGACTCTACACCCGAATTTTATTTCGACACGAAGTAGCAATTTTCGTCGTACCGGTTGTATCCGAATTTTTCGACACGCGAAGTACAATTCGAACACGTTCCGACTCTATACCCGAATGTTTTTTTCGACACCCGAAGTAAAAAATACTCGTACGAGTAGTCGGTGCTCATAGCGCCTGAAGTGTTTTTTATTTCCGCCGATGGAAGGCAGCACATCAACCTCGGAGGGACGCTCAATTAGCGCGGCTTGGGTCAGTCCTCTGTTCTCGTCGGCTTCTTGCGGTTGTGCTCTTTGCGTTCTGATATTAACTGTGATTTAATCGTGATTTTTTACGTGCATCCATTAACGATAATTTACGTAAATCATGGGTCCAAAAAGGCTTAGTCTTGCCAGTGGTAGTGGTAGTGGTGAGAAAAGGAAGAAGGAAATGCTTTCTATAGAAATTAAGCAGGAAATTATTGAAAAACATGAGCGTGGCATCCGCGTGAGTGAACTTGCTAAACAGTATGGCCGTAATATGTCGACGATCTCGACAGTCCTTAAACAGAAGGAAGCTATTAAAGCAGTGAAACCTTCTAAGGGGATCACTATAATTTCCAAACGCCGTACCCCTATCATAGAAGAGATGGAACGACTTCTACTAGTGTGGATTAAGGATAGAGAGATCGTTGGCGACACCATCACCGAAACCGTTATCTGCGAGAAGCCGCACGCCATCTTTACGGACTTGAAGGAGGAGAGCTCTGGGGGTGATGCTGGGGAGAGTTCAACCGAGCCTTCCTCAGATGATTTCAAGGCATCTCGTGGCTGGTTCGAGAAATTTAAGAAACGGTCCGGGATTCATTCAGTTGTTCGCCACGGAGAGGCTGCTAGTGCGGACACAAAGGCTGCAGCTGACTTTGTTAAGAAATTCGAAAATATCGTAAAGGAAGAAGGCTACGTAGAGCAGCAGGTGTTCAATTGTGATGAAACCGGGCTGTTTTGGAAGAAGATGCCGAGTCGAACCTACATCACTGCTGAAGAGAAGAAATTGCCTGGGCATAAGCCAATGAAGGATCGGTTGACTCTTGCTCTATGTGCCAACGCTAGCGGGGACTTTAAAGTCAAGCCCTTGCTTGTTTACCATTTGGAGAACCCTAGGGCCTTTAAAGCACACAACGTCGATAAGGATCAGCTTCATGTTTTCTGGCGATCCACCTCGAAGGCCTGGGTCACTAGGCAATTCTTTGTGCAATGGGTAAACCAAGTTTTCGGTCCTTCTGTGAAGAAGTATCTTCATGAGCAGAAATTGCCTTTAAAGTGCCTGCTATGCCTTGACAATGCACCCGCTCACCCCCCCCGGACTTGAAGATGATATCTTCGATGAATTCAAGTTCATAAAGGTGCTGTATCTTCCACCAAATACCACCTCTATCCTCCAGCCCATGGACCAGCAAGTCATCTCTAATTTTAAGAAGCTGTACACCAAGCACTTATTCAAGCAGTGCTTTAATGTCACGCAAAGCACCAACTTAACTTTGCGTGAATTTTGGAGGGGCCACTTCAATATCGTGCACTGCTTAAAGATCATTGATCAGGCTTGGGTGGGATTAACTCGACGGACCCTCAATTCTGCATGGAAGAAGCTGTGGCCTGATGCAGTTTCTCCCCGAGATTTCGAGGGTTTTGACCCCGAACCTGATCCCGTGGTCGGTGCAGCGGAAGCCGTAGAGGAAATCGTCTCCCTTGGCAAGTCCATGGGTCTGGAGGTCAACGCAGATGACGTTACGGAACTCGTCGCCGAACATCACGACGAACTGACGACGGATGAGCTCAAGGAACTCCATGCTATGTCGGAGCACATGAGTGATGACAAGGAAGAGAAGGTAGAACATGTGTTAGGTTCAGCGCAAATAAAAGAGGTGTTAGGAAAATATCAAGACGTGGTCGACTTCATCGACAAATACCATCCAAAGAAATTGCAGGTTTGTTGTGTAGTTTCTCAATTCGATGATGTTTGCCTAACGCACTTTCGAAACATTCTGAAAAGCCTTACGAAGCAATTATCTATCGATGCTTTCTTTAAAAAAACTGCGAAGCGAACTCGCGATGAAGAGGATGTAAGTGAACCGAAGATAACGGCAAAGAGTGAAGTGGAAGAAAGTGAAACAGAGAAAAGGGAAAAGAGTGAAGCAAAAGAAATTCAGTCAATTTTAAATGTAAGTGATAGTGATTAAGATTACGTAATCATCAAAAAGAAAAAAAGAAAATGTAAAAAAAAAATATAAAATATAAAAAAAAAAAAAATAAGCTAAGTTATGTTAAAGTTCACTTAGTGTAAGTTAGAATAAGTTATGGTAGTGTTACGTTTATCATAGTTAACCTCTCTACCTCCTCGCCGTCCGTCCGTCTCCTCTCTCCTCTGCGTAGCGAAGACGAACAACACCTGCGCTGGAGTTTCTAAGGTAAAGTGACGCTAAAAACCCGTTTCTTATTTATCATTTTTTGCTAATTCTTCTTATTTACATGTCTATTCTTCTTATTTACATGTCTATTATCTAATTTAGTGTTCATTATTCTCATGGGAAAATTATGTGTAGTGGTTTATTAAGAAGTTATCATAGGTTTTTGGGCTCAACCACGGATTAATCCTATTTCAATGTATTCTTATGGGAAAATTCGTTTCGACATCCGAACAATTTCTACATCCGAAGTTGGTTCTGGAACGGATTAAATTCGTATGTAGAGGTTCCACTGTATGTGTCTTTCCTTCTTTCTTTTATAGCTTTTCTATACAAGCTAAATGTCTCAATATAAGTGAAAGCCTTCATTTGAGACTCATGGATTTTTCTTCTCTTTACAGGAGGACCATCCGAAGTGCAGGATTGTGTTCTGTAATGTCCGCAGTAAGAACTTCTATGGACATCAATATTGCAGGAGGAACGCAGCATGCGCAGCCTCCACAGGTGATCTCCGCTATTGGGACCCTCAGGTTTGTACAGTTTGTTCTAACCTGATTACCGAGGCTTTTGACGACCCTAAGTCGACGGAGTCAAAGAATGCTGCCAGGGAAACGTTACGATCCTGGGTGAGGGGTTTTTAGAAAAACACCTCAGGCCCCTACCTTCCAAATGAGAAGATGAGGGCCTACCTTTTCCCTAAAGCATCGGCTAATGCAATCATCCCCCAGCCTCAGGTGGAGATACCAATTGCCCAGAATCCGGTAGATTCTGAAGTTTCGGCCGCCCTTCAAGACATCCAATTGGACGATAGGATGTCGGAGGTGTCGGAGTCTACTGAGAAGGACCTCCTAGGAGAAGGTCAGGAGGAGGAGCTGTTCCAGGCTCCTCAAGTAGAAGAGCAAGAAATCGACGAAGTGTCGGTTACATCGGTTCCGGACCCAGAACCTGTTCCTTCTACATCGTCTGCTATCCCAGATGAACTGGGATGGACTCTTTCTTCCATTGTTGAGATGATCCAACAAATTCAAAGGAAGAATGATGAGAAGGAAGCTGCAATGAAACTGGAGATACGTAGACTTGCAGCATCACGTGGGCCCCAGAAGCGGCTCAGCGTGAAGGATCTTCCTTTGTGCTCGGATACCAATCCTTGGAGGTATGCCGAACACATGCCAATGACAACTGGGAAGATCGTGATCTCAGAAAAGTTGGGAGCAATTCCCCTGGAAGAAGTGGAATTTTGGCCCAACAAAGATTCTTATCCGGACTGCTATATCCGCCTTGGGAAGGAGCCAGCCTCAAAGGAGGAGACGGAGCCTAAGGAGGTCATAGTTTTCTACCATAGTAAAGCTCAGACGTTACTAACGAGCTCGATGAAAGAGAGGGGCTTCTCTAACTCAAAGGTGCCCGCCTTGAGTAAGAAGCTTTTCTCCTTTGTGGCCTCTCCTACCAGAGCCTTTCCCTTCTTGGAAAAGGGATATAAGGCAGCCTCAAAGGCGGTGGAGGCAGGGAAACCATGCCCTTCCTTGGAGGAGTGCAAGCCATTATCTCTGACCTTGCCCTTGAACCAAGAAGACTGGAAGGACGTACACCTTACCTTCTCAGTCGGGAAGCTGGAAGCTGATATTGCTGAACACCAGTTCGGAGAGGCACTTCCAAAACTGTCAGAGGTTCTCTTGCGTAGAGAGCAAGAGACAAAGGAAAGACTTGCGGCACCGATGTCGTTGCAAACGACACTAGAAACGATGGCAAGTGACCCCAAGAACCAGGACATGTTCATTATTGTGGCCAAAACCCATCTGGTCACAGTTACGAAGGATCTCTATAGCTTTATTAAAGCTAGGAGAGCCTGTAGAGAGTTCGTGTTCGCCTCGGCTGCGGTGAGGCACGAACCGAGGAAACTGATCTCCTCTCGTATTTGGGGTAAAGACCTCTTTCCCAATGAAGTGGTTAAAGAGGTAGTAGACAAGGCCACCACAGAGAATAGGAACCTTCTCAAAAAGTGGGGCTTAGATCTCAAGAGAAAGTCTTCTCCGGATGAGGGTCCCCAACCCAAGAGGAAGACAAAAAGGCCTAGGCCATCCTCTCGGCCGGCTAAACCCTACCGACAGCAACAACAACAACTTCCTGTGACCGCGGTGCCTCAGATAGTGGCACAACCTCCAACCACATACCAGCTAGTACCTCAACAAGTGGCGACACAGTCGCCAGTTTTAACCCAGCCTTCGAAAGGCAGACTTCTTCCTTTCATTCGAGAGCTAGAGGAACAGCCAGAGGTTCTTCTAGACGCCCTTCAAGAGGAAGGGGATACAGGGAGGACGCGGTCAAAGAGGCAAGGCCTCAGGTCCACAACAGCAGAAGTAAGATACTTCCAGTAGGAGGGAGACTACAGCTATTTAGGGATCGCTGGACCTTCGATCCCTGGGCCCACAGCCTAATTAAAAATGGACTAGGTTGGAGCTGGAGCAGTCCTCTACCTCAATTTCCTCAATTCTTCCAACACTCATCCCCCGTTCTGGAAGAATATGTCCGAGAACTCTAAGACAAAAGAGTAATCCGGAAAGTTGAGTCCATAACATTCCAAGGAAGGCTGTTTTGTGTTCCAAAGAAGGACTCGAAAAAACTCGTAGTCATTCTAGACTTGTCGCCACTCAACAAGTTCATAGTGAACTACAAGTTCAGAATGCTCACGCTTCAGCACATAAGGACCCTACTGCCCAGAAGGGCATATACTGTCTCTATAGACTTGTCTGACGCTTATTGGCACGTTCCAATTAATCGTCACCTCTCCTCCTACCTAGGCTTCAAGTTACATAGAAAACTTTACGCCTTCAGAGCCATGCCTTTCGGGCTAAACATAGCCCCAAGGATTTTCACGAAGCTCGCTAACGCAGCCGTCCATCAATTACGCCTAAAGAGGGTCCAAGTAGTAGCCTACTTGGACGACTGGCTGGTGTGGGCAGCATCCAGGACAGAATGCATGCAAGCTTCTAAGATAGTGATCCAGTTCCTGGAACATTTGGGATTCAAGATCAACATCAAAAAGTCTTTACTTTCTCCAGCTCAAAAATTTCAGTGGTTGGAAATCCACTGGAATTTGGAGTCACATCGGATTTCCATTCCTAGTAAGAAGAGGAAAGAAATAGCAGGATCTGTCAAGAGACTATTGAAATCCAAACGGATATCAAGACGCAAACAGGAGAGAGTTCTAGGCTCTCTACATTTTGCTTCAATAACAGATCCAGTGCTAAGAGCACAGCTTAAGGATGCAACAGGAGTCTGGAAAAATACACATCAAACGCGCGAAGAGATCTGATAAGACCACTACCGACTCGACTGCGAACGCTTCTCAAGCCGTGGTCCAATGCCAAGCAATTGAAGAAATCAATACTTCTTCAACCTCCTCCCCCGTCAGTAACTATCCACACAGACGCTTCAAAGGAAGGCTGGGGAGGCCACTCTCATCAGATGAGAGTCCAAGGAGCTTGGTCCAATCTTTTCAAGTCATTTCACATCAACTTTCTAGAAGCCATGGCAGTACTTCTGACACTGAAGAAAGTTTCTCCTCGCCACTCGACCCACATAAGACTGGTTCTAGACAGCGAGGTGGTAGTGAGATGTCTGAATCGACATGGGTCGAGGTCACCTCAAATCAACCAAGTGATGTTGGCCATATTCCGTTTGGCAGAAAGGAAGAAATGGCACCTGTCAGCAGTTCACATTCAAGGGTTCCACAATGTGACAGCGGACGCTCTATGCAGGTTTACACCTATAGAGTCAGAATAGTCCCTTGAAGCAGGATCGTTATCCTTCATCTCGAGTCAAGTCCCGGAGCTGCAGATAGACCTCTTTGTGACGAAAGACAACAAGAAAATAGATCGTTACGTGTCCCCTTACGAGGATCCGTTAGCGGAGGCAGTGGACGCTATGTCCCTGGACTGGAACTGATGGTCCAGTATCTATCTGTTCCCTCCGCACAACCTCCCTTTGAAGGTCCTCGATAATCTGAGATCCTTCAAAGGGAAAGCACCAATAGTGGCCCACAAGTGGCCAAATAGAGTGTGGTTCCCTCTGGCATTGGAACTAGACTAGAATTCGTACCGCTACCGGATCCATCCCTGTCTCAGCGAGTACAGAAGTCGACTGTCTTCGCTCCATCACAGGAAACACGGAACCTACATCTCAGGATTTTTTCTCCTTAACGATGAGAAAAAGATTCTGTGTTAAAAAGTCAGTTTAGACTTTTGGAGGAAACCAGAAGACATGATGAGGCTTCAGGGAAGAAATAGCTATCCTTTGTCAAGGCGAAGAAACCGAAAGAAATCCCGACAGATTCCTATTTATCATTTTTCATTCACCTTCATGAGCAAGGTTTAGCAGCCAACACAATTCTATTGTTCAAGCCTGCCTTGACAAGTCAGATACCATATGCCTTACAGGTCGACCTTTCTAACGACGTTATTAATGAACTAGTCCTTCAGCGCTTCCAAAGACCCTTTGCATGGTCATTAGATATGATTCCTCATTGTGTATAAATAATGAACAATGAGGAATGGGCTTAGAAGGTTTTGAATTTAAATCATATTTCTGTTTGTACTCGCTTTGGGGGCCAGAGTTAGTGAAATAGTGGCTCTCTCTAGAGAGGAAGGCCACGTCCAGTTCTTGGAGGGAGAACTGAATCTATTTCCAGACTCAACGTTTCTTACCATGAACAAGCTACACACCAACAGGTGGGGTCCCTAGAGAATCTGCCCTCTGAAGGAAGACGCATCTCTATGTCCAGTGGAGTGCCTAAAGGTCTATCTTCATAGAACTTCAGACTTTATGGGAGGACAGCTGTTCAGAAGAGAAACCCTGGGTTCAAAGTTATCTATAACTAAGGGCGAAATTCACCCGTGTTATTCGCAGAACGGATCCAGACAGTACGCCCGTTAGTCATGATCCGAGGAAAGTTGCCTCTTCCATAAAATTTCTTTAATTATATGGACTTTGAACATCCTTGTTTGCACACCGGCTGGTAGTCATCCAAGGCGTTCTTTATGCAATATGCGAAGCAGGTGGAGCAACTTATGAGATCTGTGGTAGCAGCAGGTAGAATTCTTTAACCTTCTGTTTTAAGTCTGCGAGGAACAGTGTAATTAATTTGAGACGATTAATTAAGAGGGTGCGCGTGTAGTCACTGTATGTTACTACACGCTGAGCGATAGGCCACGAAAGTGTCCTTACGAACTGTTCCATTGACGTCGGTAATCTGTAGCATAATACGGACACTTGTGCCAAGCGTTTTTTACGCTAGTGTATATAAACAGTATACAGACTATATCATTATTATTAAAAATTCAATTGAAGTGGCAAATCTGTTTCCTAGTAGATGAAACAATATTTTCTGTTGACTGTTTTTCTTTATGCTTTAACGCATATCATCCACATTTTATAAATTTTATAAATTTTATAAATGTTGATCTGATATATACGTTTATTAAATTTTAATAAACTAGTTCATAGTGAACCCTGCATCTTATTCACCCACACTAATTTTATTAGAAAAGTACTAATTATTAAGATTAAAATATGGATATTTTTATCATGGTATGTCTTTCAAGACTGTTCCCTGATTCAAGCAAAAGTCCACTCACTCTAACCCTTCCTTAGAAGGGTTGACGTGGTACCCTAACGGGTTGGTGGCAAAGAGGCAAAATTTGTTCCTATACGGATACAGCCATTATCCAATAGTTTATAAGAGTAGTCACACTGGGGAAGGTATCACAAATTCATACTGACATTGGTGACTCTTATACAAACTTTTCTTTATATTGCATAGGGCGAGACCACTATACAAGCTTGTCATTTTGTCATCCATAAATTTTTATATACTCCTCGAGACTTTTTCCAGAGTCTAGTACGACTCTTCCCTGTAGGGGGCAGGAAGCACTAACATAGTTCATGCTTAGATGAAATGATGTATGACGGTAACATCATAGGTCTCTAGGTCTACACTGACCAGGAAAATCCTTTCTTGAGAGTACAGCACTGATTGAGAATCCACAGATATAGTAATGCTCTGGTAAACTTCCATCAGGACGACATGGCCTGAGCCCAAAAAACGGATTTTGAGCGAAGCGAAAAATCTATTTTTGGGTGAGGTAGCTATGTCGTCCTGATGGACCCGCCCTTCCTTTTATTGTGAAAGGGCTTGTTGACCCCTCCCTATAGTACAATATCTGTAACACCTCGTATATCGCTACAAGGAATAAAGAGGGCGCTACCGACTTCTTCAGATACACACTGGAAACGGAATAGGAGAGATGCCTCATGAGCGGCTCTCTTTTCATTCTCGTTTCAGATTCTTGTCGCTGTACCCCCTCGAAGCGTTAATACTGTTTGGGGTGAAGATAGCTATGTGACGTGTCAAGAATACGTCCTCTGATATTATGCGATATCCCTGTGAGATTATTAGGGATATTCGCTCCAGGAGTTAGAATTCTGGATACCTTAAGGTAAAATTCTCTGGGAATATCACTGTAGTCAAATATACCCTAGAAAGCTACCTAATAGGAACTTCCATCAAGACGACATGGCCTGAGCCCAAAAATAGATTTTTCGCTTCGCTCAAAATCCGTTATTATGCTTTTAAAAAAAGCCCCAAGAGTAAAAAAAATGTATAGAGCCATTAAGTCGTCATACTAATTAGCCAGAAAATCTTTGATAGCTGAATTTGAAAAGTTGTCAATTATATAAAGCTTATTTTCAAATTACAAAATTGTTTCGAAGCTGTTTAGGTCAAAGAAGCTGGTCTCAGTATGTCAAACTCTTAAACGCTGTAAAATTACAATTGCCTGTTATTACCATGTTAATGCTATACTTGTTTCTATATAAGAAGCGTTATACAATATTTGCTAGTTTCAGACCTGGTACCTTGAGGAAAACAGATAGTAGTATCATGATACAAAGAAATGTTAGTGAGATTGAATTACTCACTCTAAATTTCAGTGTTTCCCTTTTCATTCATAAAAAGAGTGGATTATGCGACAGATCTCTACATCACTGCTGCGTTGTCATTTCCTTTTTACTGTAATGTTTGCTCTATCATTTATTCTCTGTCCTTTGAGGGACACTACCAACAGTGCCCCTCATGCAGTATATTAAAAGTAAGAATTAAGGGTTTTCAGTTTACCTGTGGCCCCTATATACATCCTCGTTTCATCCTTCTACCTTTCTTTCGTTCCAAATACCTTCCTTGCAATCTTCTGTCCAACATATAAAAACTTTTATTTCTTATATATCTGGGGGTTTTTCCCCTAGTTTCATTTCGGAGTTGCATGGCCTCCCTGACCCTAGCAACGTGCCATATGACCACTATCAATAAATCATACTGATACAGCACTCACCTGTCGTTAGATATCAATGGAAAAAATAGCTTTCCAAATAGAAATTAAAAGATATGTACCCCTTATCTACCATCTCCCATTTTGGTGCCATGAAACGATTAGTTGACAACACATTAACAGCAAGGACTAGGCAAGGTCTGAGAGAAACTAAGGGGGCCAAGTTATCTATAATTAGCTTACTGCAATCCTTCAGAAAATCATAACTCACTGGCTTTGAATCTAAGTACTAAAAATGTGAGTTTATTGGAATATTTTCAGGTAGCTAAAGTATTTAAAAAGATTATAGTGTCCACTTTCGCTTATACTTGCAATCGAGACGTTGCCAGAAAAAAATATAAGTATGCCTAATTATCTATTCACCTATGCAATTGTTGGATTTTAATTTTATTCACTCCTGGATATCTAAAATACAATATTACCAATGCAGTGACTAGACTGTTAACCTTATCAAGAATAGTATGCCTACTAATAAAACCATGGTTTAAAGAATAAGGTTGATATGAAATCCCCAATCTCATATTATATATGGCTATAGTTTCAGATAATTATTTAAGCTGAACTTTGTGTTGTTCATGAACTCCGGTTATTAGCACTGTTTTTTCTTCAGATGATATTGTTGAAGAACATCATGGCATAGTCAAGTCTTAAGTTTAAAAAAAAATGTCAGTTATATTGATCTCTTAAGTTACAAGTCGACTATGCCAGTTACTCGAGAGGATAATCGTAAAATAAGTGACTCAATGTATCGAAATAATTATCAAAAGTCAGGTTATGATTGAAGGTGAAGAATATTTGAAGTAAAAATATTTTACTTTTCTTTCAGATGCGTGTATTTACCCGCACATTTGAAATACGGCACATTTGATATACAGAAGACGAAGCCAGTAAACAAAACATTTCAAGTGGACATCCAGGTTCTCGTAATAACCTGGGAAAGAGATGGAAGCTAAAGGAACGTTGGTGGCACAATATGAAATTAATATCTATATCAAAGATGACACAGGGATGGAGGCTGTGATATTCGTTGACATCTCTTTAAAGATAAGTTTAAAATGTAATTTTTTAAGTGTTTTTTTATGGAAAGTCGCTTATGTACAGTGTACACTATATTGTTGACCATACACTATATGAAAACGTCCATTATAACAAAAATTCTCTTGAAAGTGAGACTGTTCCCAAATGAATTTTAGGTGAGATGGCCATATATTTTGTCATCACTATACATTATTAGTTTCATGTTTCTATACCATTGGGTCATTCTTGATATACAAATTTGTTCCTACACACATAAAAACCTTTCGCCCTATACTATGGACATTATTTCCAGCATAGCTGGAATCTAGCCATAAACTTTTTAAAATGAGATGTTAGCAACCCTCCGCTAGTTATCAGTGGGGGAGTAGCAGGGAGTAGACTCACCCAGTACATTGTGTAATTTCTTTTCTCTGTCTGTAAACTCCCCTTTTTTATCTTTGCATGTGTGCTTTATTTCTTCACAGCTGTTAACATGCAGCTTTGTCCTGGTATACCTGGCCGCTCTTGCAGCACGTTTATAATGGCAAGGGAGACTGATCCTCACAGCTTTTGTCCTGCATGTAGCTAACACTCTTGCACTCAGGCCTAAAGTGTTGTGAGTGGTCATCTTCCCAGTGGGAGAGTAATGATAGGTGACGAAAGAAGTCTTAAAGGGATTCAGAACCATCGAGGTCTTCCATGAAGTTTAATAAATCTCTGGTGAGGCGGTCTCATTTCCTTCCCACTATCTCTGCCCATTCGGCCTCCTCTCAAGGGTGGTCGAGTAAGAGTGATGACTGATTGACCCCCGGACAACCCTCTGGTGTGGAAAGCCCCATCACTTCTCCTAGCAAAGCTTGACACTCTGTGTCGCCTTTTGCTTTCCTTGGGGCTTTTGGGTACCCCCTGTAAAGAACAGCTTTGAGAGGTGCTTAACCTTAGGGCACAGTAGGAGCTCACTGCCTCCTCGTGGTTTGGCCTCGACCTTCCACCCACCGAACCTCTGGAGTGGTGTTCCCTAAAGTAGATTTTGTGCCCCTTGCTGAGATATCCTCTCCAACTCCTTACCCACCTGAGGAGTTGGTGGCAGGTTCTCTACAGAGTCTCAGCCATGCCTGCGATCGCCTAGTGTGAGCGTGCATGCAGAGCTTGCTCAGCCGGCCGGAGTGGCTAAGCATGCTGAGCTTGTTCAGCACACTGGGCTCACCAAGCAGGAGAACTCATCCAAGGTTAATCTAACTTCTCACCAATGTGAGAGGGCTTCCTCACTAAAGTGGTCTCCTCCTTGAGTGCTTCGGAATCAAGTATTCGACGTGTTGATGTGATCATGGCCGTCTATACCTTATAGCCACAGTCCCTTCCCGCAGTGATTCTCAGGTACCACAAGTCTTTATGTGTCTCACGAGTGTGACTCCCTTTGGGGTCCCGCCTTGGGAACCTACCCTTCAGGAGCAAGTGCCTGAAAGTTTTAGCATTTGTAAGAATTGGCAGCTGGCGGTCAAGAACAAGCAACCTTTGCCTTGCTCCTCTCCATCTGAACATATGTGCCTTACAGGCAAAAACAAGGCTACTTGTGAATCTCCTGCAGGTTCTCTGACGAGTTCTCTAGCCAGTCCCTTTTCAAGGTGATGGAGTCATACTTGTCACACTGCACTTGCCAACCACACACAGGCAGGTTGGCCAGGCAAGCTCACTTTGATGATAAAGATCTGGTCGCTTCTTACCCAACACTCGCTACCTCGGTACGTTCGCCAAGTGAAAGAGTTACTTGTGATCACAGTAAACATGACCACTATCCGTTGTGAGATCCTGCAGTGTTATTTTTTTCATGAAGGATGTGATATGGCTCCTACAGCTTGCTAAGGCAGTGAAACAGGTTGTTGTTGACGCTGTTCAAGTGCCACAACCAGCGATCTCTTCTCAACCAATCACTATCCCTCTCAGAGTGTCTAGATCTCCAGGAAATACCAATATACCCATGGATATTAGCAGTAGGAGTACTGCCTCCAGGTTTGCACCTCCTGCTCCTCCTGTGGTTTCTCCTTTGCTGTTCCATCACTCATCTGGGTACCAGAGGTACTTACACTCTACAGCTTTTCATGACCAGCCTAAACCCATTCGGGCGTAATTGGGTATCATCCCACTTAAGCCAACAAGAAAGCGAAAGGGATTGAGGCAGTATATGTCTCCTCCAGGGGATACTTTGCACCAAAGAATGAGCAGGGGTTTGAAATCTCCAATGGAGGCCTAAGCCAGACCCCATAGCCCCCAACAAGCTTCACACTCAGCAGCAGAGCCTTGAAAGGAGACTTCCTCTCTCCTTCCCTCGTTCGCAGCTAAATCCCGGGAGAGGAAGGATACAAAACTCTTCCCAAAAAAACGGGGCTTCAAAGGCTCTTGATGCCCCAATCCAACGGAAGGGCACCCTTGGTTTGGTTCCAAACCCATCGTTGCCCACAATGAAGAACCTGCCATCCAGGTATCATGCCCCCTTTAGGTCACCCATTAACAAACCCAACACAATTCGGCCTCCTATGGTTGGAGTTGGACGAATCTAAGGATGAGGAATTGACAAAACTGACGGTATGCTGCCTTTATCTGCTAGCCCTATGACCTCTGCTGCTGATCAGAGAGAGTTGGATCATTTCTTCATGCAAGTCTTGGCTTGCATAAGGAAAATCAATGGACTGGGTGAACCATCTTACTCCTCCCTCGAAAAGAAGGATACGACTGTTGACAGTTTCTACCACGGCCCCAAATTGGGAAGATCAGGATCGAGGTAAACTTGTCTAGGGTAGTGGAGGGAGCCAGAAAGTAGCTCATATCCCAGGTCGCAGGATCTTTGATGAAAACAACTCACAACTGCCAATGGACCCAGCGGTCTTGACACTGACACACACTATCTCCTTAGACAAGTTAATAGCACAATAGGTAACTTTCTTGACTGCTGAAGCCACGTTCATGGAATTGGTTGCAAAGCCTCCTTACAAGCTGATTCATGGATCGATTTCTATTCTCGCTCCATTGGGTACCTGATCGCCACTGAGAACTTGCAGGATCCACACCAGAAGAAGGCAATGAACACATTTTGCTTTCAGGGTCAAGAGCTGTTGAGTTTCTCGCTCACAACGCAACCAACCAGTGGGCAAACTGGATTCTGAAAAGATGAGACTCAGTCATTTCACGATTCCAGAGGCAGGTGCCAAAGAGAGAGGTGCTCAAGCTACGCAACTCACCAGTGGAAGGTCCTTCCTTATTCAACTCGGAGGACTTTGACAGTCACAGAGTACTGGAGTAAGCCGAGTAACGAATCCCTCCAACTTGGGGGGGTGTCATTTCATCTTCACTCTTCAGCACCATCCGTGCCAAGGACATTCCCCATGTATAGCCAGGCACATAGAAGAGCAGTGCCAAGAAGTAATCTCGTAAGCAACCCTTTCTTTGTGGAGGAGGTGGCCATTCCTGCTAGGGAGGTCATTCCTCTTGCCTGATCACCATAGAGAGGATGCCTAAACCAAAGGTTGCAGGGATTGGAGTTCTTTAGGGTTGAACCATGGATGGTCTCAGTCTCCAAGCAGGATACTGCATCTCGTTCGCACTCTCTCTCCCTCCCTTGACACAACCTTCAGTGTTGATGTAATCCTTCGTGAAGGAATCAACGAAGGATCTCGCCTTTCGGGCAGAAGTCCAGAGCAAGTTGGAGAAAGGCGCTCTCCAAGAGATACTCAACAGGTCCCAAGGCTTCTAAAGTTGACCCTCTTGTAGAGAAGGCACATGGAGGCTGGAGACTAGTCATTGATCTTTCCGCTTTGAACAAATTTGGAAACACCAGAAATGGTCAGAAGGACTTCATGATCACACTGGATCTCCTGTGTCAAGGACGTAACTATGTTTCATCCATCACGAGAGAATATACCTGTTCCAGGTGCTTTACTTCAGCCTGTCCACAGTCCCACAGGTATTCAAAAAGATATTCACCCTAGTATCAACCTAGGCCCATGCCAACAGCATTTGTCTCCTTTGCTATCTAGACGATTCTCGCAGGCTTGATGGAGACCATTCTCTTACACCGAGACCTGAGGATTATTTTAAATTTCAAAAAGTATTCTCTCCAACCATCATAAGAACTGGTATACCTTAAGGTGAGATTACGCACCAAAAAGGCATGGTTTTTCTGTCCTAAAGTGGAATAGAGAGATTCAAGGAAACAGAACCCTCTCTTCCTCTCACAAGACTAGCTGCTGGCACATCAGTGGCATTGCCTGTTGGAACATTTGGCCTCTCTGAAACGTCCAGTGCCAAATAGCCGTCTGCTCACTCTATCTCTCCAGTGGCAACTAAAATCATTTTGGTAGCAACACAGGGATCCTCCCTACCTCCAAGCTCTGATAGGATTGGAGCAGAAGAGAGACCTAAGTTGGTGGGGTAGCAGATACCAATATTTTCAGGGGTTTAAAACTTCTCTCCTCCCCTTCGGATTTGATGCTCTTTATGGATACATCAAAAGAAGGGTGGAGGCTAACCTGCTGCAGCACAAGGCCTCTGGGCTGTGGTCTGATGCCGACTGACAGTGCCACATAAAACCCCTAGAGATATCAGCAGCCTTTCTATCACACAAGCACATCCAGTAGGTACTTTTAGGTCACTCCATGATACTGTTGAGTAAAAACACAATGGTAGTGGCATACCTAAATAAGCAAGAGTATACTTTTTTACAGCTACTCTTAGTTAATTACTTCCATATTGAGAAGTCTTGAGTTTTCTAATATTCAAAATGTTGCTCCTTTAATTAGTGGAAACGTTCCTTATAATTTCTGGATAATTTTGTGCATACAAATTGTTACCCTAATTTGCATTTGTTCCGTAACCGAAATACAAACCACGCTATTTACATTGGGTTCACTTTCGGCGTAGCTGAAATGACGAGCCAATAGTTTTTAATGAGGGTTAACTACCCCCGCGCTAGTTAGTGGGGGTAGGGGAAGGGGTAGCTTGCTACCCCTCCCCCCCACACACCGGTGATTTGCTTCACTTCACTTTTGGCTCCGGCGATGAACAGACGTGTCTGTCCATCGTCCTCGTTTGACAGCCTTAATCTGTTTTTGCTTTTCCTCAGCTTGTGTGTGTTTGAAGTTGGCCTCGCCCTTGGCTGTCCACCATGCGCAAGTGCCCTGGTATTGCCGGTTGCCCTTGCGGTACTTTCATGTCTGCGGTGGATACGGATCCTCACACCCTTTGCCCGCAGTGTCGAGGCTGACGGTGTGACAGAGAAAATACTTGTAGTGAGTGTAGGGAGTGGTCTGCCTCCCAGTGGGAGAAGTTTGGATGCCGGCGTAAGAAGTAGTCCAAGAGAGACCGTTCTCCTTCTGGGGTTGCCTTGAAGGAGGAAGGCTCTCAGGACTCTTCTTCTGACGGGTCGGGGCAAACCTCTGCGGTTTCTGATGAGGATGACGTTGCTGAAGGTTCTCCTCCCCCTTCTGTACATCCTTTGAAGGGGGAAGGGAGTCCCACGGGCTCTTCTGCTGCCAAGGCTCCCTCTTGGGGGAGTGCTTTGACTGAGACTCCCCTTCGGAGGACTGATGATCCTGACGACCCCCCTCGTGGCCGCCTTCGCCATAAGGCTCACCGTCCGCTACGTCGCAAGGGCCTCCCATCTCCCTATAAGGGTGCTAAGAGGCTCCTTTTTGAATCTTCACCTCCTTCCTCTGATGGGGACTCTAATCGCCGTAAGCAGCCTGCAGCTCCTGTCTTCTTAGACCTCTCCGGGGATCGATCTCGTTCTCCAACGCCTTCCAGACCTTCCGCCCCTGGTGCAGATGGACAGCAGTCTGACCTCGTCATCCGACGGGCAACGGTCCCTTCGGGGCAAAGGGTTGCCTCCCACGGTGTGGGTGCTTCCCTTGCGCATCAGGGTTCCCCTGCACGCCCTTCTGCAGTGTTAGCGCACAGGCGCTCTCCTGCTCGTCAGCGTTCTCCTGATCGCCAGCGCTCTCCTGTTCGTCAGCGCTCTCCTGATGATCATCGCCCCACTGCTCGCCAGCGCTCTCCTGAGGACACCGAACAATGAAGGCTATGAAGCCGGCACTCGCCGATCAAGGACACAAGCCAACGGCGGCCTCGCCCCCGCTGAAGAGAAGGAGAGGAATGGACTTCGTGGTGACTTTTCCCAGGGAGAAGCTGGTTCCTAAGAGGTCCGTCAGGAAGGCTCCGTCCCCTTCACAGGCGCTTTCTCCTTCTCCTGAGGACGAGGGTTTCCGTCCTCAGGAGAATCCAGTGAGGTAGCGGTCTCCCCCTCGGCACCAAGGGGGTAGTCATCTCCTCGTGGAGGGGAATCGTCTCGCGTGGAAGGCGCCTTCCAGACCTCTTTGTTGGGGTCGTGTATCCCGCCCAGGAGGGAACCTAAAGACTCCAAGACGATTCCGAAGTCGTCGTCTTGAATTCGTCAGGATCCAGCTGCACCCCGGGAGAACGTCCACGCATCTCCCCAGGAAGAGATTCCGGGGACGGGAGACTTAGCTGCCAGTCCACAGGGAGGAGACCAGCAAGAGTCTGAGCATGCCTTCTGGCAAGTTCTGAGCCTGATGAGATAGCTCAACGGGTTCATGGACCCCGTGATCACCCCCGTGAAGGCAAGGACACGGTCCTGGATCAGGTGTACGGAACTCAGAAGCCCCCAAAGGCCAGCACGGGTTTGCCCTGGTCCCAGGGGCTGAAGAGTGCCAGAGTCAGGGACAATGCTCAACTCACGGTTCTCACTTCCTCCAGTCGTTCCTCTGCTGGGAACAAACTCCTCCCACCTCCTCGTCTCCAGCAGAGGAGGTATTTTGAGATCATGGGGGAGTCTAGCCTCGCTCTTCTCCTCCATCATTCGGTAGAAGAGCTCGCTAGGGGAGTTCCCCTTGAGAAGCTCTCCGCCCGGCAGGTGACGTTCTCGGCGTCGGAGATCCTGAGCTATGAGAAGGTCGTGAAGTGCGCCATGCTGGCCACTTCGTGGCTGGATATCTGGCTAGGTTCTCTGGGCATCCTATTGCGCTCCAAGGATCTGTCTAAGGAGACCAATAGGAAGGCCCTGGAGACCTTCCTTCTCTCGGGCACTCGCTCCATCGAGTTCCTGGCACATCAGGTTACCAACCTTTGGGCCAACTCGGTGTTGAAGCGTCCTTGATGCGGCGACCGAGAAGATCCACCCGAAGGTCCCCACCGTGGATGTCTGCAGGCTCAGGCACGCTTCCCTCCTTAGGGGGAATCTGTTCGAGCTGCAGGACATGGAACGTACAGCTGAGAGGTGGAGGAAGTCTAGCCAAGACTCCCTCCTCCCAAGGGCCCTTGCATCTCTTCCCTACAAGCCTCCAGCTCCGCAGCATCCGCAGAAGCAGCCTCGCAAGACACTAAAGCAGGCGCCGGCAGCTAAGAAAGTGGTGTCTAAGCCCCAGCCCTTTCCAGCCAAGGACAAGTGGGGCGGTAAGTCCTCTAAGGGAGGCAAGACTCCTAGAGGGAGCGGCCGCAGACGCAAATGCTAGGAGTGGCAGTCCCCCCGTGGGGGGATGCCTTCAAAGTTGCGTGCACAGGTGGCAGCAACATGGGGCTGATGCTTGGACGGTCTCCGTGATCGGCCAAGGCTATTGCGTCCCATTCACGACATCTAAACCTCCCCTGACAGCGAATCCAGTGTCGTTGAGCTCCTATGCCATGGGATCGGTAAAGGGGCTAGCCCTTCGAGCAGAAGTCGAGACCATGCTCAAGAAGGATACTCTCCAGGAGGTCGTCGACGGCTCCCCAGGCTTCTTCAGTCGACTCTTTCTTGTAAAGAAGGCGTCTGGAGGCTGGAGACCTGTCATCGACCTCTCAGCTCTGAACAAGTTTGTCAAGCAAACTCCGTTCAGCATGGAGACAGCGGACACGGTCAGACTTGCGGTGAGACCACAAGACTTCATGTGCATACTGGATCTAAAGGACGCGTACTTCCAGATCCCAATCCATCCGTCTTCCAGGAAGTACTTGAGATTCAGCCTAGACAGCAAGACCTACCTGTTCAAGGTGCTGTGCTTCGGTCTCTCCACAGCACCTCAGGTGTTCACCAGAGTGTTCACCCTGATTTCATCCTGAGCGCACAGGAACGGCATCCGTCTCCTTCATTATCTGGATGACTGGCTGATCCTAGCAGATTCGGAGTCGACCCTTCTTCGACACCGAGACAGGCTTCTGGGACTTTGCCATGATCTGGGGATCGTGGTAAATCTCGAGAAGTCCTCTCTGCAGCCGTCCCAACGACTGGTGTATCTAGGCATGTTGTTAGACACCAATCTCCACAAAGCCTTTCCATCAGACGACAGGATAGCAAGGCTGAGGAGGGTGGCGGAACCCTTCCTCAGGCGAGAAGAGCTTCCCGCCCAATCGTGGTTGCGTCTCTTTGGTCCCCTCTCCTCCCTGGCTCGTCTGGTTCCAAACGGCCGTCTCAGGATGAGATCCCTGCAGTGGCGGCTCAAGTCCCGGTGGAATCAAGGATCCGATTCCCCGGACTTACAGGTCCCGATAGGACCTTCGGAACAGGCGGACCTGCGTTGGTGGCTGGTCGACGAGAACCTGCGAAAGGGAGTAGATCTTCTCGTCCTCCCCCCAGAGTTGACACTGTTTTCGGACGTGTCAAAAGACCAGAGGACCTCAGGCCTTTGGTCAGAATCAGAAAAGTACCTGCACATCAACCTGCTAAAGATGAAGGCCGTCTTTCTGGCTCTTCAACAGTTCCAACGGACCCTGGCGGGTCACTCCGTGGTGGTGATGAGCGACAACACCACGGTAGTGGCTTATATCAACAAGCAGGGAGGTACTTTTTCGCAGCAGGTATCCCATCTTGCAGTAGAGATTCTGAGGTGGACCGAAGTCCACTCGATAACACTATCAGCTTGCTTCATTCCTGGCAAGAGGAATGTGCTCGCCGACAGTCTGAGCAGGGCTTCGCAGATAGTGAGTACCGAGTGGTCTTTGGATCCTCAGATAGCCAACAAAGTCTTGACTTTGTGGGGTTCCCCGACCGTGGATCTGTTCGCGACAGCTTTGAATTTCAAGCTGCCCCTGTGCTGCTCCCCAGTCCCAGACCTCAAGGCACTCTGGCAAGATGCTTTCCAACAACGGTGGGACAACATCATCGTGTACGCCTTCCCACCGTTCTGTCTGATGAGAAGGGTGCTCAACAGGACCAGACTATCGATCAACTGTTCGATGACTCTGATAGCTCCGCTATGGCATCACGCGGAATGGTTCCCGGACCTTCTGCAGCTCCTGACGGAGCTCCCGAGAGAACTTCCCCCACGACACGAGCTACTCAGACAACCACACTGCAACATCTTCCACAAGGCCGTAGCCTCGCTTCGGCTTCACGCCTGGAGACTGTCCAGCGTCTCCTCACGGAGAAAGGCTTTTTGCAACAGGTTGCGGAGAGGATGTCTCGGCACCTGCGAAAGTCCTCTGAGGGAGTCTACCAGGCGAAGTGGAGAGTATTCTGTGGTTGGTGTCGTGGGAGGAGTATCTCTCCACTCGATGCCACTATTCCAGCAATAGTGGAGTTCCTCATTTATTTGCGGGAGGAAATGCGCCTTTCGGTCTCAGCGGTGAAAGGCTATCGCTCAGCCTTAAGCTTGGCTTTTAGGCTGAAAGGAGTGGACATTTCTTCCTCGCTGGAACTCTCTCTACTCATACGTAGCTATGAGCTTACCTGCCCTCAGTCGGAAGTGAGACCTCCTCCTTGGAACGTGGTTCGGGTTCTCAGGGCTCTTAAGAGACCTCCCTTCGAACCATTACGCCAGGCCTCTGATCGCCACCTGTCTTGGAAGACGGCTTTCCAAGCGAGTTAGTGAACTTCATGGTCTCTCGTACGACATTGCCCATTCAAGGGGATGGGGGGAGGTAATGTTCAGGTTTGTCCCTGAGTTTGTTGCCAAGACTCAGAATCCTGGAGTGCCGGACCCACGATTCGACTCTTTCAGGATCGCGAGTCTCCGTTCTGTAACAAGCGACCCAGACCAGCTGCTACTATGTCCAGTGAGGAGTCTGAGGTGTTACTTGAAGAGAACACCTGCAGTTCGTCCTCAAGTGCAAGCATTGTTTGTTAGCACAGGCAGGACGAAGAGGAGGGTCACCAAGAATACCATCTCGGCTTGGATTCGAAGGGTTATCCATCAACGCTTGAATCCAGACCCTCCTCCGTCACGTCGCCCTAGGGCACACGACGTCAGGGGCATTGCTACGTCCCTGGCCTTCAAGAGAAACTTCTCTGTGACGCAGGTCCTTCAAGCTGGGGTCTGGAAGCGTCAGACAACCTTCACAGCCCACTACCTGCAGGACGTGACCCACAGGAGCCTCGATACCTTTTCTATCGGCCCTGTGGTGGCTGCACAACAGCTGGTCCAACCTCAGGCTCCTTTATGGACAAGTAGCAGTAAGTTAAGGGCGTTGTTACCTGGTTTTAGTCTGCATGAATGAAAGAGTATGTCTGACCCTTACTTCTTTCTTCGTCCTACCCTCTCTTGGGGAAGCAGCATCCTGGTCTTCGCATAGCTGACCTCAACCTCTGCAGGTAACCCATGCTTCCTTGTGCTCCTAGTATTAAGTTTAATACTGTCGCGTCCCCCGTACCCTGACGAGGTGGTATTGGGAACGTCCTATCCTGGATTCCTATCAAGGTCTCAAAGTCAACTTCATAGGACGAGTCACGCTCTTTCCTCCACACACAACTTATGTAGGCCACACGTTCCTTGCGAAGCGAAGAACTTGTGAGGTGCAGGGGCTCCTTTTCTCAAGTGCTACGCACTGGGAAGCGGAGCCCCCGGGTAAAGCCAAAGTCAGTAAGGCTGGGGACTTTCCACCCTTCCTAAGGGGTAAGTCACCCAATGTAAATAGCGTGGTTTGTATTTCGGTTACGGAACAAATGGCAAATTCGGAGATAATTTGTATTTATCCTAACCATACAAACCTTAGCTATTTACACATATTTGCCCGCCAGCCCTGTCCCCCAAGTCAAGTCCTACCTCTAAGTGAAGTGAAGCAAATCACCGGTGTGTGGGGGGAGGGGTAGCAAGCTACCCATTCCCCTACCCCCGCTACCTAGCGCGGGGGTAGTTAACCCTCGTTAAAAACTATTGGCTCGTCATTTCAGCTACGCCGAAAGTAAACCCAATGTAAATAGCTAAGGTTTGTATGGTTAGGAAGAATACATATTATTTCCGAATTTGTTATTTTAAAGCTAATTCCAATTTAAGAACGTTAGTTTAGCAAACTCTGAAATCAAATGTTTTGTTTGTATAAAATCTAAATTATTTATTTATTTACTTAAGATACATATTACATTTTTATAAACTTGAATCAATTGAACTCACGCGTGTTTGTTTCTATTGATTTTCATGAAAGAATAGCTATGAAAAGCAAAATTACTTTTTGCTATAATATCATCTAATAGCAGTTTTATACAGTATTTTACTATGTTTGAGTTTGCCTATCAAGGCGTTTTATTTGTCTTAAATAATAAGAAAATTAATTCATATTTTTTTTCCAGGTTAAAGTTGGTCGCTTGTTTGCGATTAACAAATGAGTGACGGTACATAAAAGGACGATGACTATTCATCACAAGAAAACTCCTATTCTACTGTGCTAGTGGAATTTGGGATCTGTGACTTCAAGAAAGAAAACACATAACATGGTTTTAGGTGTGGGGAGAATTATCAATTTCAAAAATTCTTGTGTAAATCTGTTTACAGTGACGGTCTAAGCCTCTTGATATTGCCTAATCTATTTAAGTTAAAATTTAACAGCAAAACTTATTTTTCGATAAATTCTTTTATCTGTTGCTGTCTATGTCATACGGGTTTCTTTTTACATTATTATAGTTAAGTTTAAACTATCGTAATGCTACTCTCGGAGTTTATTTGAAATTTTCAACAAAGAACTAACTGCAAAATTCAGTTATACTCTCTTTGCAACGCAAAAAATCACTAAATCACCACTTCAAATACTCTGTCTTTTGCC
Source organism: Palaemon carinicauda (assembly GCF_036898095.1). Lineage (NCBI taxonomy): Eukaryota > Metazoa > Arthropoda > Malacostraca > Decapoda > Palaemonidae > Palaemon > Palaemon carinicauda. The sequence continues at coordinate 122,002,334 of NC_090744.1, read as the reverse complement.
AGCTTAGGTCATACTGATTTTACTAGAAACTTCAGTAGAAAAACTTTAATTATGAAGTTTATTTCGTATTCGTAAGGGGATAAAATATTGGTAATGCCCAGTTTTTCAGGACTACAGTAAAAGGTTACATACTTTCCAGTTGTGCCGCTTAATTTTAACGTTATTAGACTACACTGCTTGTATATTTGTCAATCTTCTAAACACATTTGGGATATTTTTTTTTTATGATACCTAAATTTGTACTTTTCCATAATTGATAGCTATGATTTTTATTTAGCATTTAACGTCATACAAACACCTGATTATAGTACTGTTATAAATCATAAAAATTTTTCAACTACTTCTGTTACTGATACTAAATAAGTTTTTTCACAAACAAGCATTGTGGTATCTTTAGGTATTTTTTAATTTTTCAATATTTAACTTAGCCGGTGATTATAATAGCTGCAACTCTGTTGCTCGACAGAAAACTCTAAGGTAAAATTCGCCAGCGATCGCTACACAGGTTGCGGGTGTGCCCAACAGCGCCATCTGTCGTCCAGATACCCAGTACTCAATGTAAACAAAGAACTCAATTTTCTCTCTGTCGTGCTCCCGACAAGACGTGCTTATTCGCTGTTGCTAAACTGGATTTGTTTTCACAACTAATGTGCGGTGAGAGATTGAAAACGTAGTTATATGAACTAGTGTTTAGTCTCTTTCCCAGCCACTGATTTTTTTTATCTTTAATTATGTTTTCTGTTTTTTGCTGGTATTAATGAGCTTGCATTATACGACTGATTTCGCAATTACTACCTTTTAATGAAGGGTAGAATTGCGTGTTTCAGGTAGAAATCAGTAAAAATTTCAGTGAAATAAGTGCAAAACAGAAAATCGAAGTGATAAAGTGATATGCGCAAAGTGTTACAGTGTTGCGTCCGAGGGTTCGTCTGTTCGTGCCTGTCGTTCACCTAGTCCGGGACCTCTTACATGCTCCCAAGCCCAGGGGAGAAGTAATGTCAAACGACTTATGGGTTCGAGAGGCCTTGACCAACGAACAGACGTTTTTCCCTCTATGGTATCGGGTGTATCTTACCAAGATCTCCCCTACCATAAGACGAGAGAGACGTTGTTTCTCCTCGTCATCCGAAGGCTTTTCGCATAAGAAACCTGTCACAAGGTTTCGAAGCCCTTAAGCAAAAGTCAGTCCTTTCAGGACAGGTCCAGCGTCCTGGTTACAACCATTAGGACAGCTCTGACCCTATGCAGTCATCGGATAACTGCTCGCCGCCTAACAAAAGCGTAACACAGACTCCGAGAGTCTTTTTTTGTAGGCAAAGTGTTGCGGTCACAGACGTTACCCTCGTCTCTTACCACAACCATTTCCGTTGATCCTTAATGGGTTGTATGGCAAGACATGCAGTATATGCTTGCCTCCCTTATGGAAGACTATTCTGCCGATTAGTCCGTTGAGTCTAGCCGTTTATCTCATCGATATCCTGGCTTTCAGCCAACCTAACGTTCCTTTGTGCTTACTGTTGACGTTGGCGTAGCTTAGTCACGTCAGTCAGGTTGTTTAGAACCACACTCGATGCGGTCTCGTGTGGTTTTTCAGCCGCATTTGGACGTTAGGCCACTTTCTGAGGCTCCTGTTGACGTTCAAGACGTTCATTAACAATCGGAGTTGACTTGTTTTGACGTTGTGCATCAACCTCCGCATTCTAGAGTTATTTTGACTGCTCAGTCTAGGCAGTCAAAGCTGTCTCGAGTGGACGCTGTGCGTCCTCACGCACCTGTTGTGGTTGACAGTTCAGTTGTTGACAGTTCACAGACTGTCAAGCAGTTACATGACGTTGCGTTCTGGTCCGCTACTAATGCACCAGTGAGTGTGGACTCTGCTTGTAAAGCATTGCCACCACAATAGGTCTCTCCCTTGCTTGAGACTCAGCTTTTATCGGACAAGGTTCCTGTAGATGAGGAAGTTGCTGTTCCCCCTCCTACTGATATTCCCTTGAGGACTCTGTCAGATGGAGAGGAGCCTAAAGCTGCTTAGCCTCCTATGGACTTTAATTAAATCATGATGATTTTTTTAAGGATCTTTGTCTGGATCTTTTTGTAACTGCTGCTCCTCGTTCGCCTAAACGTCAGAGCTTACACTAGGCCTAGCTACTTCGAAGCCGTTGTTTTTAAGCTAGTGCTCTCTCGCTCTCCTAGAGAGCTTTACGTTGGCTAGGCGACTGGTTTTTCACCAGGAGGAGTTTGGGGGATACAGCCTTTGCTTTCCCTTCTTTTAAACTGGTTTATAGAGCGAGAGTCTGATATGACACGAGAGAAGTTCTCGGCTTGGGAGTTCATGCCTCTGCCCAAATAGACTTCTCAATTCTCGTAGACTCTCCCTGGCGCCAGGCCAGGAGACGCTCCAAGTTGTTTACAGGTCAACTTCACAGCTGTTTTCGAGCCTTTGAAGTTTTGCTGTACAATTATGTCATGCATAAACAAGGCTTTCAGGGATGGTAAACGGTACCGCCTCAGTCGCTAACCCCGTCTGTTGCCACACCTGCTCCCGTAGACCCTAAATGGGCTTTGCTGCAAGACATGCAGTCCAAGCTTGCGTCCTTGATAGAGGACTTTAATGCGGAGAAGGTTGCTACCGAACCTTCTGGCCAACAACCTTCCAACCGGTCGGTTGTGCGCCCTGTTGACGCTGAGGTAACCTACTCGCGTCTGCCAGTTGAGGTGGTTCCTCCACCGATGCGACCCAGTGTGGGTTGCCAGCCGCACGTTGACGTTAAGCGACGCTCGGAGGTGGTTGTTGACGTTCAGGACGTTCAACAACCAGCAGAGGTGACTTGTTTTGACGCAGTGCGTCAACCTCAGCAACCCGGTAGGGTGTTGACTGCACAACCCAGACGGTCTAGACAGTCTCGGGTTGACGCTGTGCTTCCTCGCGCACCCATGGTTGTTGACAGTTCACAGACTGTGCAGCAGTTCCATGATCTTGCGTCCGGCTCCGTCACGCATCCACCAGTGCGACCGGACTCAGCGAGCCAGACGTTGCCCACTCCGTTGCCCACTCCGTTGCCGTTTCCTCATCAGTTTTCGGATGAGGAACCCTCTGATGAGGACGTTGCTGAACAACAAGACGATCAGCCCCCAGAATAGATCAAGCCCTGCTATCCATCCAGAAGATGCTGAAAAAGGAACGCTGCTCAGTCAGGCTGTGGATGAGTCTGGTAGGGACGCTGTCATCCGTGGAACAATTTGTGTCACTAGGAAGACTACACCTCCGTCCTCTTCAATACCATCTAGCTTTTCACTGGAAAAAGGACAAGACGCTAGAAGCGGTCTCGATCCCGGTTTCCGAAAAGATAAAGTCTTGTCTGACTTGGTGGAAGGACAATATCAACCTAAGAGAGGGTCTTCCCCTGGCTGTTCAGACTCCCAACCACGTTCTCTTCTCGGACGCATCGGACGTGGGCTGGGGCGCGACACTAGACGGTCGGGAATGCTCAGGACTGTGGAACTCGAGTCAGAGGAGCATGCATATCAACTGCAAGGAGCTGTTGGCAGTACATCTGGCCTTGAAAAGCTTCAAGTCTCTCCTTCAAGGCAAAGTGGTGGAAGTTAACTCGGACATCACCACGGCCTTGGCGTACATCTCCAAACAAGGAGGTACCCACTCACTGTCGTTGTACGAGATCACAAGGGACCTGCTCATCTGGTCAAAAGGTCAAGACATCTCCCTAGTAACGAGGTTCATCCAAGGCGACTTGAACGTCATAGCAGATTGTCTCAGTCGGAAAGGGCAAGTAATTCCAACCGAATGGACCCTCCACAAGGATGTGTGCAAGAGACTTTGGGCCACTTTGGGTAAAACCATCCATAGATCTCTTTGCAACCTCGCTGACCAAGAGGCTTCCAATCTATTGCTCTCCAGTCCCGGACCCAGCAGCAATACATATAGATGCTTTCCTCCTAGATTGGTCACATCTGGATCTCTACGCATTCCCACCGTTCAAGATTGTCAACAAGGTACTGCAGAAGTTCGCCTCTCACGAAGGGACAAGGTTGACGTTAGTTGCTTCCCTCTGGCCCGCGAGAGAATGGTTCACCGAGATACTTCGATGGTTAGAAGACGTTCCCAGTAGTCTTCCTCTAAGGGTAGACCTTCTACGTCAGCCACACGTAAAGAAGGTACTCCAAAGCCTCCACGCTCTTCGTCTGACTGCCTTCAGACTATCGAAAGACTCTCGAGAGCTAGAGGCTTTTCGAAGGAAGCAGCCAGTGCGATTGCTAGAGCAAGGAGAGCTTCTTCCATTAGAGTCTACCAATCGAAGTGGGAAGTCTTCCGAGACTGGTGCAAGTCAGTTTCTGTATCCTCGACCAGTACCTCTGTAGCTCAAATAGCTGTTTTTCTCTTATACCTGAGAAAAGGACGATCCCTTTCAGCTCCCACTATCAAGGGCTACAGAAGCATGTTGGCATCGGTCTTCCGGCATAGAGGCTTAGATCTTTCCAAACATAAAGATCTGCAAGACCTCCTTAAGTCTTTTGAGACCACCAAGGAGCGTCGTTTGGCTACCCCTGGATGGAATTTAGACGTGGTACTAAGATTCTTCATATCAGACAGGTTGGAGCTGTTACAATCAGCCTCCCTGAAAGATCTCACTCTTAAGACTCTTTTCCTGGTATGCTTAGCCTCGGCTAAAAGAGTCAGTGAGATTCATACCTTCAGCAAGAACATAGGATTTTCGTCAGAAAAAGCCACTTGTTCGCTACAACTTGGTTTTCTAGCCAAAAATGAGCTGCCTTCTCGGCCTTGGCCTAAATCTTTCGATATCCCCAGCTTATCGGAGATCGTAGGCAATGAACTAGAAAGAGTCTTATGCCCTGTTAGAGCTCTTAAGTTCTATTTAAAGCGTACTTAACCTTTACAAGGCCAATCTGAAGCTTTATGGTGTTCAGTTAAGAAACCATCCTTGCCTTTGTCAAAGAATGCTTGGTCAGACTTTATCAGATTGTTAATACGAGAAGCTCATTCACATCTGAGTGAGGAAGACCGAACTTTGCTTAAGGTGAAGACGCACGAAGTTAGAGCTGTAACAACTTCCGTGGCCTTTAAGCAAAATATATCTCTGCAAAGTATAATGGACGCAACCTATTGGAGAAGCAAGTCAGTGTTCGCGTCATTTTACTTGAAAGATGTCCAGTCTCTTTACAAGAACTGCTACACACTGGGACCATTCGTAGAAGCGAGTGCAGTAGTGGGTGAGGGCTCAACCACTACAATTCCCTAATTCCATAACCTTTTTAATCTTTCTCTTGAAATGTTTTTATTGTTGTTTTTGGGTTGTCCGGAAGGCTAAGAAGCCTTTCGCATCCTGGTTGATTTGGCGGGTGGTCAAAGTCATTTCTTGAGAAGCGCCTAGATTAGGGGTTTTGATGAGGTCCTGTTGTATGGGTTGCAACCCTTGATACTTCAGATCCTAGGGGTCGATCAGCATCCTAAGAGGATCGCGAGGCTCCGTGAGGAAGACGTACTTAAAAAGGCAGAGTAATTGTTCAAGTCGACTTCCTTACCAGGTACCTATTTATTTTGTTTTTGTTATTTTGATAACTTCTAAAATGAAATAAAAATTCTTAGCTCATAATAATGTAAACATATTTTGCTGGTCTGTACCCACCCCCCTGGGTGTGAATCAGCTATTATAATCACCGGCTAAGTTAAATATTGAAAAATGTTATTTTTATAATAAAATAAATTTTTGAATATACTTACCCGGTGATTATAAATTAAAGGACCCTCCCTTCCTCCCCAATAGAGACGCAGTGGGACGAGGAGAAAATTGAGTTCTTTGTTTACATTGAGTACTGGGTATCTGGACGACAGATGGCGCTGTTGGGCACACCCGCAACCTGTGTAGCGATCGCTGGCGAATTTTACCTTAGAGTTTTCTGTCGAGCAACAGAGTTGCAGCTATTATAATCACCGGGTAAGTATATTCAAAAATTTATTTTATTATAAAAATAACATTTTTTAAAAATGTAGAAAATATTCAATTCTATTATATGACATAATGTATGTTTTTAAAACGTTATATTACCACAAGTTAAGATATTTTACCTTAACTTTACTTAACATAGTCCTGTAACCCAAAGGTCAGCTGATCACCAGTTTTTCAATCGGATATGGTCCTACTGGGTGGTGATCTTTTTTATACATTGATTTTATTGTTCATTATATTTCTATGATTCCATGGTTTAGGTGGCACCTTTGGATATTGGACTAAGGCTGATAGATTGGAAAGCTACTTAAACAGTTCTAGGTGTTTTATCTTATGATATTATAAGGTTTTGTTTCTATCCTTAGCTTCCATTAGGCCTTCCTATTCTGTAAATGTGTGTTGGTCATTAACCTTTTCCTTTATTAGAACACATCATATGCACTTTGATGGCATAAAACCTATAACTATTTTTGTTTTTTGGGGAGTTATCTGCCTACAGTAGAGGCTGTATTTCTGTGAACAATCAAGATTCAGCAGCTGTAATTTAATTCCATTTTTCTTGCTCTCTGATGTGAAGCTTTCTCATGATGTTGAATAACCTGGAGAATTGCTCATGATATATCTTATTTGGTTAGATCACAATTCTTACCTTATGTTGATTGACTGCTTTGAACGTATGATAGCAAACTGCTAAACTATGAGGTCTTTTTTAGTAACTGATTATATATGAAGGTTCTGTCCACAAAGTAATTATCTCAGAATCTACAATCGGGTACTTTTAACAAAAGTCTCCTGTACTCTCTTTTCATGGATCTTGTTGAAGGCTGAAATTTCATCGTTGGGTAATTGTTGATAGTTTGACGAGTTGGAAATGATATCGTTTTTAAGGGGTTTAAATTTCAGGATTATAATTGCCTTAAGAATATTTCAAGGAGTTAAGTTTCAGGATTATAATTGCCTTAGGGAATTTTCAGGCCATTCTAGCTGAAAGTTCTTGAAGGACCAGTTTGGTTTCAAGAGATTTAAAAATTTTTCTCGATTTGCTTTAAGTACCTCCTAGAATAAATTCTGATATTGCGTGTGTTTCTTCTTGAGTCTGTTCAGTTTCTTTGGGCATTCATGCTCTATGGAGTTTGTGAGTAATTCTTGCTTACACATTCTTTCAGGTAATTATGTCTTAAAGAAATATTTCCAATCCCTTTAAGGTATAAATGGCTTTTGTTAGAATTCAGTTATTAGGGGCCCCTTTCTGTTTGAAAACGTCTTGTAACGTTCTGCTTGTTTTATGAATTTTCTCAGAACAAAGATATTGGATAATGCCATGATTTACCAAGCTCTCGTGATAATACTCCTTAGTTCAGATTTAATTAAAACTTCTTTCTTAGCACTCATTGGTTATTTTGGGCACTCATCTTAGAATCCTTTATGTATGGAGTTACTTGAGGAGTTTCTTGGTTCAATAAGCTATCTGGGGCACTTACTTCATTTAACAGATTTTAGTATTCCCTCGTGTGCAGAATTTTTGTAGCACACTGGTTTATTCAGTTATTCATGAAATTTATCTTCCTTTGAAGTTACTCTGGATACTTTCGTCTTTAGTGTTATTTAGAATGCTTCTATGGGGTTGTCTTGGGTACTCAACGGATATTCCTTGATCCCAAGTTATTTGAGTTGATTACATAATGTAACTCATCGTTTTCTGGTTTTTACTCAAGATATTCCTTGTTTCATTCTTTTTTTTGTTTCAATTAACTCTTGTTTTCAAGAGTTATTTTGTCATTTATTTCCTCTACAGATTTCTAGTCAATCATCCGGCTCCAGAGTTATCTGTCATTGCTCTGTGAATTAAGGTCTAATTGGCCAAATCTTTGTAATTGCTGGATTTAAGTTTTAACATATTCCTAATAATTTTACCTTTATTTAACTGGGATATTTAAAAGAGAACTTCTCTATCAATAGACTTAAAGGTATGTTACATGTAGCACCTTAAAATTTTCTTCCTATGCTATCTAGTAAACGATTATATAACTTAGGTGAGATTTGCTCCATTTCCATTTGTTTTTTAAATAAGAAAATATTAAAAGCATAATATTCTGTAAATTCTTGTATATTGCTTAGAGAAAATCGTGAATTTTAATTACCATCTGCTTCCCTTTTATCAAAACCAACGTAATCCCCTTATGCAATTCTATGTTTTCTAAGGATGAAAACAAACTAGAGTTCTTCTTTTGACTCATGTTACAGATCAAGAATAGTATAGAGTCTTGTAATTCTTATTCTCTGATTTGTTAATATTTTTTTAATTTTAGTTAAATTCCGTCCCTATGATCCATTTCACCTTTTGTATGGACTGCAACACTTCGCTCTCTCTCTCTCTCTCTCTCTCTCTCTCTCTCTCTCTCTCTCTCTCTCTCTCTCTCTCTCTCTCTCTCTCTCTCTCTCTCTCTTTTGCGGAAAATTCAGGAACTTATAGTGAGGGAGAAATATAATGGAGAGGCTAGCTAGCGTGAGACGTAATGGAGAGGCTAGCTAATGAAACTTACTAGACTTAATGTTTAAAGAATATAATGAAAGATCCGTTGAACTAGAAAATTATGAAACATTGGTTGGTTAGACTAAAGGTCATTGGATTTAAGTTACTGAAAGTTATTGATATGAAAGCAAATATATTATCTCTGCAGGGACGTAGTGCCATCAGTGTACCTCCGAATGTGTATCGTAAGCATTTCTTAACGGTCTTTGAAACTTCTTTTGCTCCTAGATGCACTTGCACTTACCTTCTGACCATATCTGTGCTTCTACGTTCCTTTTAACCTGCACGTTCCTTCTGACCTTACCTGCACTTGCAGTTTCCTTCTAACCTTATCTGCACTTGCATTTTCCTTCTGACCCTACCTACACTTCCACTTTTTTCTGACCAGACCTACACTTAAACTTTCCTTTTGACTCTACCTGCACGTTCCTTCTGACCTTACCTGCACTTCCATTTTTTTTCTGACCCGACCTACACTTAAACTTTCCTTCTGACCCTACCTGCACGTTCCTTCTGACCTTAACTGCACTTACACTTTCTTTCTGATCCTACCTGCACGTTCCTTCTCTCCATTCCTGCATTTGCACTTTCCTTCGGACCCTACCTTCACATTCATTTTCCTTCTGACCCTACCTGCACGTTCCTTTTGACCTTACTTGCACTTTCCTTCTCATCATACCTGCACGTTTCTTATGCTCCTACTTGCACTTTCACGTTCCTTTTAACCCTAGCTTCACTTGCATTTTCCTTTTGACCCTACCTGCATGTTCCTTCTGACCCTACATGCACGTTCATACTGACCTTGTCTTCACTTCCGCTTTCCTCTTGACCCTACCTGCACTTTTCCTTTCCTTCTGACCCTACCTGCCCTTCTGCTTTCCTTTTGATCCTAGCTGCACTTTTCCTTTCCTTCTGACCCTACCTGCACTTTTCCTTTCCTTCTGACTCTACCTGCCCTTCTGCTTTCCTTTTGATCCTACCTGCACATTCCGCTTTGCTTTTGACCCTACCTGCACTTTCCGCTTTCCTTCTGGCCCTACCTGCACTTGCACTTTCTTTCTGACCCCACCTGCACTTGCACTTTCTTTCTGACCCCAACTGCACTTGCACTTTCTTTCGGACCCTTCCTGCATACTGCTTCTGACCTTACCTGCACTTGCACTTTCCTTCTGATCCTACCTTCCTGTTCCCTCGGATCCTACCTTCCTGTTCCCTCTGATCCTACCTTCCTGTTCCTTCTGACCATACCTGTACTTGTACTTTCCTTCGAAGCTTACTTGCAGTTGCACTTTCTTTCTGATCCTACCTGCACATTCCTTCTGACTCTACCTGCGCGTTCCTTCTGACCTTACTTGCACTTGTACTTTTCTTCTGTCACTACCTGAATGTTACTTTTTACCTTACTTGCACTTTCCTTCTGACCCTACCTGCACGTTTCTTCTGACCTTACCTGCACGTTTCTTCTGACCTTACCTGCACTTGCTCATTCCTTCTGATTCTACCTGCACTTGCTCGTTCCTTCTGACTCTACCTGCACTTGCTCGTTCTTTCTGACCTTACCTGCACTTGCTCATTCCTTCTGACCTTACCTGCACTTGCTCATTCCTTCTGACTCTACCTGCACTTGTTCATTCCTTCTGACTCTACCTGCACTTGCTCGTTCTTTCTGACCTTACCTGCACTTGCTCATTCCTTCTGACTCTACCTGCACTTGTTCATTCCTTCTGACTCTACCTGCACTTGCTCGTTCTTTCTGACCTACCTACACTTCTTTATACGCTTCTACTTGAACTCTCCTCCCCCATCCTTTCATACATTTTAATCTTCAGCCTTTTATCTCTTACTAAAGTGTAACTGCAGGGGTATCCTCCGGTTGCAGTTGTATACGGAATGACCCCAGTGTTGAGTTTTATAGCTCACCAACTATAGTCCTATTGCAAAAAATAAAACATTCTAATAGGTGTGACCATAGACTGAAATGAGAAAGAAAATCCTGGTAATTATGAATTTTAGAAGGCAACGTCAGCAAGCAGCTGATTACTGAAAAACTTCTGCAGTGAATTGCATAGTTAGGTGGAAATTTTCATTTTTTTGGTAAATGAAACCTTGCTGCAGTGTGAAGTGTTTCTGTTTAGCTAAAAGGGGGAAAATAATTGGGAATTATATGGATGTGTAAATAAAAGTGGATTTATGATTATGTATAAGATAGATAGGAAATATATTTGATACATTTCAATAACCACTCCAGTATAAGGAACATCCTTTAATTAGGTACTTTGAAGTAATTCTCTCTCTCTCTCTCTCTCTCTCTCTCTCTCTCTCTCTCTCTCTCTCTCTCTCTCTCTCTCTCTCCATGAATATACCTTGAAGAATAATATGCTAATTGGTAAAAGTAAAGGGAAACTTTGTTAACATTTTTTGATAAGGGGGAATTATTAAGAAGTTCTCTTTTTTTTGTAATCTAATGTTCAACTCCAATTTCAGATCTCCCACTCCCCATCCTTGATCCTTCCTTATCCCCAAATTGGAAATGTTATAAAAAAGCAAATACTCTCGCCTCATATGGCTGATGAGTCTCCCACTGGCCCCCTCCTCTTTGAGTGTCAGCATTTTCCAATCTATTCCTCACGATAAAAAGGGCTAAAGGGTCCATGAGGTAGATCCTAATCTTAACTAGAGTAATCACTTGTTCTTTTAGACTGTTATTTTATTCCCCGTGTACAGATGTACATTCTTTTACTGGTGTCTTGAGAGCTGTAGCTCAATGTGTTTGCTTGAATATATTGTACGTGTCAAAGGCTGACTGCCTGCCTGTACTGGTTAACATGTTGGATTTTAGTCTGCTTATTTATCCAGCTGTTTTGTCAGTGTAGGTTTTATCCTGACAGCTGAAGTCATGAAAATTGCGGTTGTTATGCCATTATTAACTTTTCAAAAGCCTCAAATTCTTTCAAGGTTGTATTAGTTTATCAGATTTTAGAATTTTGTATTAATGATCTTATTTAAATCAAGTATCTCATAATTTCTAAAAGCTTTCATTGTAGGAGTTTATAATGTCAAATGTACAGGTTTTGGTACTATCATTTTCATTTCTAGTAAAGTTGTACGCACTTATATCAATGACAAATATATCAATGTTACGAACTGTGTAATATAAGTAGTGGACAATCTATCTAATGTAAAAGGATTGTGATTCAATGTGCTCCAGACACGTTTATGCTCTTTTTGAAGTTAATGTGTAATCAGTGGTGACTTATTTCCAAATTTTCCATAAAATCTTCAAGTTAAAGTATAATAAAAATGTTAGAGATTAATGATAAATACTTAACGTAAGTGTTAAAAGTAATTTGGTAAGAGGGTCATTTTGAAGTCTTGCATTTCAGAGCTTTCTATTATGGCAAGATACCTGGGCTCTCTGAAAAGGTCCACAGCTCGGTTCATAAATTCCATTTTGTTTCTTGTCTTGTGTCGTTTGTGCCCATGACATAAAGGAGGGATAAATAACACTTTAATCATCTTTACATTAATTGTGTAATAAGTTCTTGAATAAGTTGTCGTTGACTCAAAAACTGTCCAGATGTGTGAGTGTGTGTGTGTGTGTGTTTAAGAAGCGGGAAAACTAATTAGGTATGAAGAATAGGTTTATGATTTGTTGACAAGAATCTCGTCAGGTTTGTATTTCAAGTGCAAAGTTTCATGGATTTTTAGCAAATATATTTTTTTCGTTACATTCGTCAAAATATGAAAGTTTTGTTTCTATGAAATTGTTCAAGTATTCTAATACACTTTTTTTTTTAAGATGTATTGATTTCTGTGTAACTTTTTCAGTTAATGCAATACTGGTGTGCAGAAATATCCGTCTTTAAACAATAATTTCCTCTGGGGAAAGTTCTTAGCGTTGTAAGAGACATATTAGGTATTTATGCCTACATAGTTCATAATAATTGGAATATCGTATTCAAAAGTTCGTTATTGGCCTGATTATAGATAATTCATAATATAATCTACCAATGTTTTAATAAATTAACTATTTTTATAGTTAAATATCTTGTCAATGTATAGAAAATGTAAGATTGTTTGTTAGATTATATTGGTTCTTGGGCAGTTTCATATTTGGCAATTTTCTGTATAACGATTTTATCTTTCGTTTGCTTGTTAGATTGCCTGGACATTTGGCAAGTTTTTGTTTTAATTCAATAGAATATTATTAAAAACTTTACTCATTTTTTTTTAATGAATATATTATGTAAAAGAAGGAAAATACTTATGAATGTTTCTACGAAACTAATGAAATGAGAAACTTACAAACTGTCGTATTAAAATGTTAGAGCACAGTATTAAAGGTTATGTCTTTCGATGTCTCTTAAGGTTATAATTTTGCCATAAACAAAGTAACCCCATTGATCTTGAAAGTAATTATTTCTTTGCCCACAACCTTTGAAGATACAATTGGTTTAGTTGTTGGCCTTAAGAAATCATCTGAACTCACTAGGGCAAAAGTGGTTTCAGTATTAAATTGAAAATTATAACATTACAAAAAAAATAATTGATGGCGCTGTAAAAATAATGAAAATAAAATATGGGAAATTGGATATTGCATAACCTAGTTACGTGAGTGTTAGTTTTGTGTTCCAAAATGCAGCGAAATAGGGTAATTCTCTCTCTCTCTCTCTCTCTCTCTCTCTCTCTCTCTCTCTCTCTCTCTCTCTCTCTCTCTCTCTCTCTCTCTCTCTCTCTCTCTCTCTCTCTCAAAAACGAGAAGGGGTAGTGTCACCAGTGCACCTCACAGGATTCTCTGTAGGCGTTACTTAGCGGTCTTAACTGCCTTCCTTCTGGCTCTCTGGTAGCTGCACTAGCTTTATAAAGCCTTCAACTCCCCCTCCTTCCCTGCTTTCATTCTTCCATCTTGCTGTGAAAACTCTTATGAATTTAACTTCAAACTGTACTTACTAGGTTTTCCCTGTTGCACTTGGCTGCTAAATGGCCTAGAGGCTCAAGCGTTGGACTATATTCCTAAATTCAATCCAATCTCCCACTTCAAAACATGATAATTTTGATATTCCCCGTCACATATTTTGCTAATTACTTATTGGTAACGAGATCAATTTTTCTAAGCCACTTTTACTCTCCAAAATTGTTATTAACCGCACATCAGTATAGCAAACGCATTAAAATCCAATATATTTTGATCCTTGATATCAGTGTCTGCTTTAACTGTCATTGAGAATTTACAAATATTGAACATTAGGACTTTGTTCTAGGAAAGTGTTATGAATTGCACTGCAGGGAATTAGCGATTGTTGTGCCAGTGTTGAGTGATTGGTGTGAGATTCTTATGGAGAAGCTAGGTCGTTATTTTGCTCATTTCCCTTCAATAGATCATGTCCCAAGGGGGAAAAGGGAAATGGATTTGTTGTCAGTGTTTCATTAAGGAAGTTAGACTGAAAGTTTTAGTTACAGATGTTTTATGTAGGTGGTAATGAATTGGGATGTGTGTTTTTTTTTTAAGAAATAGGGTGGATTTTGAATTGCGTAGCGTAGTTTTTGAAGACATCTAATTTGGTTACGAAAAAGGATGAAAAAGTCCTCTATCCATTTTGTAAGTACAACACCCAGTCAGTCAGCTAATTAGTAAGCTTCAAACTCAAGTTTCTTCAAAAGAAGTATTTTTCAAGTGTAGAATCCTCAGCTTCATTAAGCCGATGAAATAAAATAAAATGCCATTCTAGGTTTTTTTTTATTAAATAGCTCGTGTTATAAGCTTTGAAATGTATCAAGAGCAAAAAGATCACTAAATTTTAGTATATGCCTGAAAAATATAGATTTTCTGAGATGACTATATTCTCTACTTATAAGTTTATTTCCTTTAAGAACACATTCTTTTCTCGTTCCTAGAGTTTTGAAGTATTAATTATGTGATTTGCAAATTATATAAATATTTTTGAGTTTTCAACTATTAATTATGCGATTTGCTGATGTATCTAAGAAGAAAATTTAAGTCTTCATAGAGTCACCGAGAAATAGATGATAGATGATTTTAATTTTTCTTACGTTCTTAAGAAATTTGAGTTTGATGCTTCGCTCTTTATTAGTATATATTTTCCAAACAATAATTAACTTGTATAAAAGTTATAATTTCTGGTCCTGTGTTTTTCTAATACGAAAATGTTTTAGTATTTTTATTCCGATTGAAATGCGTAATAAATGCATCATTATCAAATGTCATTACCTTTGTGGAATTGTTGGATGCTATAGAATATTAAGTATTAGATAGATTTGTCTTCATTGATAATTACTTTTTTTTTTACCTATCTTACGTTGGAAGGTAATTATGAGCTCAGTGACATTAGTGGCCCGAACAATACTAAAATCATATATTTAATATCTGTTCATCTTGGGGCTGTTTACAGTGGAGGATATTGTACTGCCCAAACCTCATCTCCGTCTGTAAGTCTGTCTCTTGCGTTTGCACTCGTTCTGGTAACTTTAAGAGAGGCACTTCAAACTTCATTTCACATTGGGTTAATAAGGACAAAAATCTATAAAGTATCAATTGATTTCAATTACTTAAGATAACTTGACCATAACTATTTGATCATCTCCGTCTGTAAGTCTGTCTCTTGTGTTCGAACTTAAACTGGTAACTTTAAAAGAGGTATTTCAAACTTCATTTCACATTAGGTTAATAAAGATAAAAATCTAGAAAGTATAAAATAATTTTAATTAACATAACTTAATCATAACTATTTTGACCGTAACGAAGTGATGTATCAAGTTACACAGGATCTGAGTAAAATTCGTAATAATCATTTTTGATTAGTTGCTGAGGATACCTTAATCAGGCAATATATGCTCGTGATAGTATTATAAGGGATTGTGAGTAGAAGATGGTTTACTATGAGATTACGATATAAAGAGTGTATTATATATAGTTATATGATAATGATAGTATATTAAGGGCTTATATGCTGAAGATAGTAAATTATCTCAAGGGGTTTAAAGCTGAAGATAGTGAATTAAAAGATGATTAGCCAAGCATAGTATCTAGTGGGTTTGATTTTATTTAATTCTAGATTCGTATTTTAACTTTGAAATAAAACTTAACTACAAATTGAAGGCAAATATTCAATCAAAATCCTATATTTCTTAATGTCTATCAGAATGTAAAAATAAAGTAATTTTAGTGTTATTCTTTTAGTCATGGTTATATAGAATCTATATTATTTTGTTTAGAATTGTGTCGTTGGCTTTATATAGTGTATCAGGTTAAACCCGCTTTCCATGGTTGCTTTTTAAGGGTTTGCATTTGAGAACTTTATTAGACAGCTAAAGTGATTCAGGTGTCCACGTGTAAGATGAATGCGTACTTCGGTCCGATCTGACTGTCTGCTGGGAGGAGTAGCAAGGATGGTCAGGGCAGTAGTCTTGCACGTCTCTTCTCTTTTACCCGACTCAATTATGTGCATTAAAAGGGACGAGACAGGGAGGCACCTTGGCATTTGTGAATTTTGTCTGCTTTTCAGAGAGCTTCAGGTGTCTGTAGTAATGGATCGTTCTGAAATTTCACAATAAGGCTTGAAAATGACTGTTGCTTATTGTAGATATTTTATTTATTTTTGGTCTAGAAATATTTTATCCAAGTGTAGGCTATAACAACTATAATTGCAGGAATCTGCCTTATAGTAATGTAATTAATGTTACAAATGTTTTACCATTTAACTTCCAAAGAGCCGTAAACTATTCCTGAAGTCTTTAAATTACAACCCTGTTATCATT
Source organism: Palaemon carinicauda (assembly GCF_036898095.1). Classification (NCBI taxonomy): domain Eukaryota; kingdom Metazoa; phylum Arthropoda; class Malacostraca; order Decapoda; family Palaemonidae; genus Palaemon; species Palaemon carinicauda. The sequence continues at coordinate 121,986,041 of NC_090744.1, read as the reverse complement.
GTTTGTAAAATTATTAATAAAAAAAAAAACGAAAAAAGAAGGAAAAGGAAAGCATTCAAGGGCCTAGTAACATTGTTTCATCAGAAAAAAAAACTTTGTATCAAGTTTCTGGTTGCTAGGTGGGACAGGGGATGGCCTTGGTGGGCTTTCCTTTTCCTCCTTTTCATTAATAATTTTATCTTTCAATTAGAGAAAGCACTACTTAACTACACAGTCTTAAAATATGTTACCTCAAATGCTGAGCTTAAACTCTCTTCGGTGGTTCAATGAAAGAAAACGGACACTGGTGGATAAACAAAGAAAACAAGTGTTTGTCATTTACTGCACAATATAAGATGAAGGGTGACTCACCTAGAGCCTTTCTTTGTCAAATCGTGAGCTTAGTGCTTGACAAGCGTCAGTTTTCTTTGAATCTATAGTGTTTAAAGCTTTCAGAAAAAGGGATTTCATTAGATTGATATATATGTCATTGGGTTCATAGTGTTTTTATTTCCATTATATAACTAAACGGATTATACTGAAACCTGTCTCATGTTTGACATTCAATCTTCTACAATAAAGATTTTTAACAAATTTATGAATTTCTTCGTCCATATTGTGTTACTTGGAAGTTTTAATTACATACTTAGGTACACTTTGTACCTAGAATTTTAATGTATTCTGAATTGGATATGAGGCTTTTGAAAAATATTAACTAATGGAAATAAGGCCATTATTATCATGACTGGTCGGGAAAAGCCTACTTGATAAACAGATGGATTAAGTAGACTTATGGTCCAAAATGAAATACTGAGACAAAGTCGGCCATCTTGACTTCGTACTTTATATTCATAAGACACTGGTGCTGCTGCTCTCATACCCCAGTGGAGGGTGAACAAACTGTGCATGGGGGAATCAACAACAGTCCAAACGTACAAGTGAAGAGCAAGGACTATTTCGTAAGCCTTTTAGCCCGTTTTTAGTGAGGAATAAGGCATTTGCTGGTGCTAGAAGGGGCAGGGGGCCGATTAGGGAGAACACTCTGCCATATGAGGCTTAATATAAGGAGAATACTCCAAGTTATCTTTTTTTCTTTTTATCTTAAATTTTCATCCCATTTTCTTTTTTGTATACCATACAGGTTTTATTTATATACCGGGGAAACTAAATTAAAAAGTCTAATACCTTTCATATGCATTTTATTTCCGATTTCTCAAAGTTACAATGTTTTAAATATGGTAAAAATATTAAACAGCATAAATAACAGCATAAATAACAGCATAAATAACCAAGACAATATTCAAGATTAAATTATTTTGATTCAAACATTTGGTTGTATATAGTAGACACTTCTTGATAAAAGTCTATTACATGAGAATAATTGGCATAGACGAAAATAATCCAAGATAGAGGAGCAAGGGTCCTGGTTGTTATTTTATGGCAAGGAAGTGATAACACTACTAATACTATAACTACATAGGTAAAAATAGATGGCCCAATAATCACTTCATTAGTTAGTAATATGGACAATACTGACTGCTATATCAATGTCCCAGGTTCTTTACAGCGACACAGCTGGGAAGGATTTGTTCGTGATATTAAGTTCTTACTCCACATCGGAAATGAGAGGTCTAAGTTGAGCTATCCAGGGGTTTAGCAGGGGAAATGATTTCTCAATATCCCCCATAATCAATGGTGAAGCCTAAGGTTTTGTTCATTTTCAAAATTGAAATAAGATAGAGAAGACCAGTCTTATATGATAAGAGCTCGACTCTGAAAACTTCTGCTCTTTAAACTATTCCTAGAAATGCCTCATTTGATCCACAAAGGCATGCACTCTCTCTATCGATGCCATTAGTATCACTATCACTAACAATGTGAGCCAATGTAAATCAAATTAGCCATTTTAGGAAATAGTTTACTGAACAAATGATGTTCGGAGTCAATCTCTCTCATAAGACGAGTCTTGCATTTCTAAATCAGTTTTGATAAATGAACAAAATCTTAGGCTTCTAACATTTCTTATGTTAAGAAATAAGGGAAGCCTCCCTTGCTAAAGCCCTCGATTGTTCCACTTAAGAGAATCTAATTTCTGTTATGGAATAAGAAATTTATTGTAATTAGCTATTCATATATCTTGTACTCAATATCATGATCAAATCCTTCCCAACTCTGTTGCTATAATGAACCTGGGACATTGATAAATTAGTCAGTATTGCCCATATTACTAACCAATGAAGTGATAATGTTGGGCCATCTACCTTTACTTATTTATGAAGCCATAATATTAGCAATGCTACGTCACTTTTTTCCGATAAAATAACAACCAGGATGATAGCTCTCGTATCTTGGATAATTTTCGATCATACCAATTATTCAGATGTAATACACCTTATCAAGAATTGCCTATTAATTACAACAATACATTTGAAATAACAATTCTAACCAATACACAATGAATTATACAAGCATCTCAAGTTTTAATGATTAATAATTGACTCTTATAAAATCGTAAATGACAAAACAGTATTTTATTGTATATAAAAAGCAACTGGTTTTAAGCATATGCCATCAGCTTTGCTACATAAATGTGAAAAAATCGATAACCACTAAATTCAATTCCCTTACTATTTATATGAAGTTATTTTGATTAGATTTCCAAGGCCTTTTTCCTATAAAACTACTTTTGATAGGTATAAAATATACAATCTATATTTCTATTACAATTTAATTTTCAACCACTAATCTACTCTCCAATATCTCTAAATATTAATACCTTAACAATGCTAACCTTTAAAAAATCCTTCAAGATTTTACTTTGAAATGAATCTCGCGAGCGTTGACTAAATTGCTTTTTTTTTTCTCTCTCCAATGGCCTAGATAATTGGTCTTGATCTGATACTTTTACTCTAAAGGAGTGCCCTATATGCAATTCCTTCCTAATTATATCTCTTCAAGTTTAGCATACGTATCAACAACAAAATTTCAGCAGTGTCTATACAAAAAAAATCTTCACCTTATCTTTAGGTATAACAAGTTCCTTAGGCCTTTCAGATATAATCTTGAAATTCTGCATTAAAAAAAAAAACTTAAAACATCCAGTTTGGGAAATATTACGTGAATGTTGATTTAAAACTACCTCACTGATGGTTTAGGCAAATTGTCTGAACCCTATCATGGAAAAACGAATGCTTCCCTGGACCTAAAATTTAATAATCATTCCCTTCATAAAACATTTTAACAAAATGCTGTAAACCACAACTGTTATTAATTATGTAGACCATAATCTAGACGAGAGTACTAAGCTGTTAATTTCTTCTTTTGAATAAAGAATATGCAAAGCTTAAAACCAGTAGACAAGATTTTATCCTTTTGATAGCAATTTTGTCAATCTAAAGTTTTCAGACACAAATATCTCTATCAAGTGGATTGAAAAGCATATATAACTAGGATCTGCTACTGCAAACATGCCTTTGGAATGTTATACGTGACCAGAATAATTAAAATTTTGATATTTTTGGAAAATTATTAACTAAGGTTTAAGATTAAAATTGCAAAATCCTCGGGAAAAAGTTTCCGAACAATCTAAACTTATTTTGAAACTGCTACATTTTTTTATATTGGATATAACCTTGATTCTAAGAGTAAGAGAGAGAGAGAGAGAGAGAGAGAGAGAGAGAGAGAGAGAGAGAGAGAGAGAGAGAGAGAGAGAGAGAGAGAGAGAGAGAGAGAGAGAGAGAGAGAGAGAGAGAAATTATATTAGCCTTCCAATGTTTAGCAATACTATACAAACCTTAAATAAAGCAATGCCCTTCACAAATATTCAAAATGGATCTTTATATGACTTCCTTTGCTTCCCGTTACGAAGATAAATGATTTAGTTGGCCGCACAATATGTTAACCAATTCAGTAAATGAAAAAAGCAATCTTTACAGAGCATACTCGGTTCTCCTTTCGTGTAACTGTATAAAAATAAGCTAGCACTGGGCCTTTATATGATATTTCCAGTTAGGCAAATTTCTGACATTATTGCAAAAAAGGGAAGGAAATACGACGGTTATTTTGAAATATAAAAACCAAAATTATCAATTAAAATGTTACTATATTTTTAGTTGTAGTATAACACAAATATTTATGCAATGTCGATTGGTAGAATATGATAAGCTATTCTTCTGCCCCCCACCCCCACACCATGAAAAACATTTGACTTAACACCACAAGATGTGGTTAGCTAGTGGACTAGACTTTTTTTGTACAATAGCTTCTATCATAAAAAATCTATTTATACAATTTAAGAACGTAAGCCTATATTTGAAGTTGTGTATTAGAAAATTCTGATAGTTGGTAATAATTAGAGGATAGTCTCAGAGGGGTATAGGCATACGTAGGCAAAGATGAGAATGATATCTATATTGTTAAAATAATGGAGAGGTTATATTCACATGCAATCAATGTGCTTTAATACACAGCTTGTAGAACGAATTTGAATAAATTACTAAAAAGATAAATATAAGTTAATTACACTTCAGTCACGCTTTTAAATAAGTTGTTTACAGTACTTAACACAATTCTAAAAATGATACGTTCTGGGAATATATAAATTGGTTCAGAGGAAACTGACATTTCATTTAACAGCTAGTTTAAGAACGTGACTCCCCAACTGGATGGAATTTTGGAAATTCAGATTATTAAAATTTTGGCAGGGGGAACGTCTATAATTCATGTTTTAAATGGGTTTCTAAATTAAAACATTGGTATTGCTGAATAGCCTTTGAATGTAAATTCGCACAATCGTGTCTGGTCACTTGCGGAAACATTTTCTGGCCAAATTACGTATTTTCCTTTACTTCCAGAAATTCCACATTTACGCAAGTAACCCATATACAGTAACACTTCTATTTTCTAAGAAGACAAAACTGATTATCCGTTTTCTATTCTATTATATGGGACTACTTGAATATAACTTTGCTGGTATAATATTGTTCTTATTTCTATGACTACTCGGTTATATGCTTATATTTTTACTTTAAGATTATACTAAAAGATGCATAAAGTGTCAAAGAATAATCAAATAGGCCAAGAACGTGAAATTTTCTTAAAATATACACAAGACGTCAGATGACATTTAACCCATTGGCCACGTTTCGGTTATGTGCGCGGATTTGACATTTGCAGCGTACATTGTTGTATAGTTGAGACAAGGCACTCTCCATTAGTTAGTAATTAACCCTGAAATATGAAGATTACGTCCTTATGATCCCGATGTTGAAGAAAATTATTGCTAAAAAATGTTATTTTCATTAGTAAAATAAATTTTTGAATATACTTACCCGATAATCATGTAGCTGTCAACTCCGTTGCCCGACAGAAATCTACGGACGGGATACGCCAGCGATCGCTATACAAGAGGGGGGTGTACTCACCAGCGCCATCTGTGGTCAGGTACTGCAGTACTTCTTGTCAACACCACCTCAATTTTTCCTCGGTCCACTGGTTCTCTATGGGGAGGAAGGGTGGGTCAATTAAATCATGATTATCGGGTAAGTATATTCAAAAATTTATTTTACTAATGAAAATAACATTTTTCAATATTAATCTTACCCGATAATCATGTAGCTGATTCACACCCAGGGGGGTGGGTGAAAACCAGTGTACAAGTTAATCAAGAAGCTAAGTATCCCGTATTTCATATTATCAGTTATTCAAAATAACAAATGAAATTATAAGTACCTGGTAAGGAAGTCGACTTGAACCCTTACTCTGCCTTTAATAAGTACGTCTTCCTTACTGAGCGCAGCGGTCCTCTTAGGAGGCTGAACAACTCTAAGGTGCTGAAGTATAAAGGGCTGCAACCCATACTAAAGGACCTCAACACAACCTCTAACCTAGGCGCTTCTCAAGAAAGAATTGACCACCCGCCAAATCAACAAGGATGCGGAAGGCTTCTTAGCCCACCGTAACAACCCAAAACAACAATAAAAGCATTCAAGAGAAAGGTTAAAAAAGGTTATGGGATTAAGGGAATGTAGTGGTTGAGCCCTCACCTACTACTGCACTCGCTGCTACGAATGGTCCCAGGGTGTAGCAGTTCTCGTAAAGAGACTGGACATCTTTGAGATAGAATGATGCAAACACTGACTTGCTCCTCCAATAGGTTGCATCCATAATACTCTGCAGAGAACGGTTCTGTTTGAAGGCCATTGAAGTAGCCACAGCTCTCACTTCGTGTGTCCTTACCTTCAGCAAAGCAAGGTCTTCATCCTTCATGTGAGAATGAGCTTCTCTAATCAGAAGCCTTATGTAGTAAGAAACTGCGTTCTTGGACATAGGCATCGAAGATTTCTTAATGGCACACCATAAGGCCTCTGATTGCCCTCGTATAGGCTTAGACCTTTTAAGATAGTACTTTAGAGCTCTGACAGGGCAAAGAACTCTCTCTAGTTCGTTACCCACCATGTTGGAAAGGCTAGGAATTTCGAACGATCTAGGCCAAGGACGTGAAGGAAGTTCATTTTTCGCCAAAAAACCGAGCTGTAAGGAACATGTAGCTGTTTCAGATGTGAATCCTATGTTCCTGCTGAAGGCGTGAACCTCACTAACTCTTTTGGCTGTTGCAAGGCAGACGAGGAAAAGAGTTTTGAGAGTAAGGTCTTTGAAAGAGGCTGACTGGAGAGGTTCAAATCTAGGTGACATAAGGAACCTTAAGACTACGTCTAGATTCCAGCCTGGAGTGGACAAGCGACGTTCTTTAGAGGTCTCAAAAGACCTAAGGATGTCCTGTAGATCTTTGTTGGAGGAAAGATCCAAGCCTCTGTGGCGGAAAACTGCTGCCAACATACTTCTGTACCCCTTGATCGTAGTAGCCGAAAGAGATCTAACATTCCTAAGATGTAACAGGAAGTCAGCAACTTGGGTTACAGAGGTACTGGTAGAGGAAACTGCATTGGCTCTGCACCAGCTTCGGAAGACTTCCCACTTGAATTGATAGACTCTGCGAGTGGATAACCTCCTTGCTCTGGCAATCGCTCTGGCTGCCTCCTTCGAAAAGCCTCTAGCTCTAGAGAGTCTTTCGATAGTCTGAAGGCAGTCAGACGAAGAGCGTGGAGGCTTGGGTGTACCTTGTTTACGTGAGGTTAACGTAGAAGGTCCACTCTTAGAGGGAGAGTCCTGGGAACGTCGACCAGCCATTGCAGTACCTCTGTGAACCATTCTCTTGCAGGCCAAAGGGGAGCAACCAGCGTCAGCCGTGTCCCTTCGTGAGAGACGAACTTCTGAAGAACCCTGTTGATGATCTTGAACGGCGGGAATGCATACAGGTCGAGGTGGGACCAATCCAGCAGAAAAGCATCCACGTGAACTGCTGCCGGGTCTGGGATCGGGGAACAGTACAATGGGAGCCTCTTGGTCATCGAGGTAGCAAACAGATCTATCGTTGGCTGACCCCACAAGGCCCAAAGCCTGTTGCACACGTTCTTGTGAAGGGTCCATTCTGTGGGGATGACTTGACCCTTCCTGCTGAGGCGATCTGCCGAGACATTCATATTGCCCTGAATGAATCTCGTTACCAGCGTGAGCTTTCGACTTCTTGACCAAATGAGGAGGTCCCTTGCTATCTCGAACAGCTTCCTCGAATGAGTCCCTCCCTGCTTGGAGATGTACGCCAAGGCTGTGGTGTTGTCGGAGTTCACCTCCACCACCTTGTTTAGCAGGAGGGACTTGAAGTTCATTAAGGCCAGATGTACTGCCAACAACTCCTTGCAATTGATGTGAAGCGTTTCCTGTTCCCTGTTCCATGTCCCCGAGCATTCCTGTCCGTCCAAGGTCGCGCCCCAGCCCGAGTCTGATGCGTCCGAGTAGAGATGAAGATCGGGGGTCTGAACAGCTAAAGAGAGACCCTCCTTGAGAAGGATGTTGCTCTTCCACCACATTAGAGTAGTCCTCATCTCTTTGGTAACAGGAATAGAGACCGCCTCGAGCGTCATATCCTTGTCCCAGTGAGCTGCTAGATGGTACTGAAGGGGGCGGAGGTGGAGTCTCCCTAACTCGGTGAACAGGGCTAACGATGACAGAGTCCCTGTTAGACTCATCCACTGTCTCACCGAGCATCTGTTCTTCTTCAGCATGCTCAGGATGCACTCTAGGGCTTGGTTGATTCTTGGGGCCGACGGAAAAGCCCGAAAAGCCTGACTCTGAATCTCCATTCCCAGGTAAACGATGGTTTGGGAAGGAACAAGCTGGGACTTCTCTAAATTGACCAATAGACCCAGTTCCTCGGTCAAATCCAAAGTCCATCTGAGACTCTCCAGACAGCGACGACTTGTGGGGGCTCTTAAAAGCCAGTCGTCTAAATAAAGGGAGGCTCTGATGTCCGCCAAGTGGAGGAATTTCGCAATATTCCTCATCAGTCGCGTAAACACCAGAGGTGCCGTGCTTAGGCCAAAACACAGGGCTTGGAATTGGTACACAACCTCTCCAAAGACGAATCTCAGAAAAGGTTGGGAGTCTGGATGGATGGGAACGTGAAAGTAGGCGTCTTTCAGATCCAACGAGACCATCCAGTCCTCCTGCCTGACCGCTGCTAGGACCGACTTCGTCGTCTCCATAGTGAACGTCTGCTTGGTGACATAAGCATTGAGCGCACTGACGTCCAGCACCGGTCTCCAACCTCCTGTCTTCTTGGCCACCAGGAAGAGACGGTTGTAAAAGCCCGGGGATTGATGATCCCGGACTATCACCACTGCCTCCTTCTGTAACAGGAGCGACACCTCTTGATGTAACGCTAGCCTCTTGTCCTTTTCCTTGTAGTTGGGAGAGAGGTTGATGGGAGAAGTGGTCAGAGGGGGATTGCGGCAGAACGGAATTCTGTAACCCTCCCTTAGCCACTTGACAGACTGAGCGTCTGCACCTCTTCTTTCCCAGGCTTGCCAGAAGGTCTTGAGTCTGGCTCCTACAGCTGTCTGGAGAGGAGGAGAGTCAATGCTTGCTTTTCGTGGACTTGGCACCTTTCTTGGACCTGCCCCTGTGACCGTCTGGGCGGGTACTTCCTCGGCTGGGGGCTCTGCCACGAAAGGGCGGAATAAATCTGGTAGCAGGTGTATCAGCCGCTGGGGTGCGGTAAGTTCTCGGTACTGAAGGTACAACCTTAGCCTTGCGTGCTGAAGAGGCCACGAGGTCATGCGTATCCTTCTGTATAAGAGCCGCAGCCATCTCTTTGATTAGATCCTCAGGAAACAGGAACTTGGAGAGAGGAGCAAATAGTAACTGTGACCTCTGGCAAGAGGTGACACCAGTAGAAAGGAAGGAGCAAAGTTGTTCCCTTTTCTTGAGGACTCCCGAGACAAAAATAGAAGCAAGTTCGCCAGAACCATCGCGAATTGCTTTGTCCATACAGGACATGATCAGCATGGCCGAGTCTTTGTCAGAAGGGGCAGTCTTCTTGCTTAAGGCCCCCAGGCACCAGTCGAGGAAATTAAAAATTTCAAAGGCGCGAAAGACTCCCTTCAAGAAGTGGTCCAGATCAGAAAAGGTCCAGCAGACCTTAGAGCGTCTCATAGCCGATCTACGGGGAGAGTCAACCAAACTTGAGAAGTCAGCCTGGGCAGAGGCAGGGATCGCCAAGCCTGGTTCCTCTCCCGTGGCATACCAGACGCCCGACTTAGAAGTCAGCTTAGGAGGAGGAAACATAAAAGACGTCCTTCCCAGTTGCTGCTTGGACTGCAACCAATCCCCTAAGATTCTCAAAGCTCTCTTTGATGATCTAGCGAAGATAAGCTTAGTGTAGGCAGACTTAATAGGCTGCATGCCTAGAGAAAACTCGGATGGAGGAGAACGAGGGGTAGCAGAAACAAAGTGTTCAGGGTATAACTCTCTGAACAGCGTCAGGACCTTACGAAAGTCAATGAAGGGTGGCAACGACTTGGGTTCCTCCACATCAGAAGAAGGATCATCCAGGTGAGCAGCTTCATCCTCAGAAACCTCATCACCTGAGGGTTGAGAAGCGAGAGGTAACGATAAAGCGGTATGCTGAATGGTTGAATCCTGAAGAACGGGTGCATGCGCACTTGCGGATTCATCCTCAAGTCTCTGCTGAAGAGGATGAGGGCTGGTAATGACAAAGTCATGAGGCTGGGATGAAGGAGGTTCTGCGGGGGTCTGAGGAGCAAGTGAGGTGAGAAGCGAATGCTGTAAGGCATGAGGCTCATGCTGCATAGACTGCGGTTCATGTTGAATGGGAAGAGGCTCATGCTGCGAAGAATGCGGTTGCTGCATGCGTTGAGGTGGCTGCCTCATAGCATGAGGCTCCTGCCTCAAGAGTTGCGCCTGCCTCAAGGGTTGAGGAGGTGGCTGCGCAGAGAGAGGCTCTTGCCTCAAGAGTTGAGGTTCTTGCCTCAAGAGTTGAGGTTCTTGCCTCAAGAGTTGAGGTTCTTGTCTCAAGAGTTGAGGTGCTTGCCTCGAGAGTTGAGGTTCTCGCCTCAAGAGTTGAGGTTCTTGCCTCAAGAGTTGAGGTGGCTGCCGCAAGAGTTGAGGTTGCTGCCTCAAGGATGGTGGAGGTTGCCGCAACGCAAGAGGTTGCTGCCTCGAGGATGGAGGAGGTTGTCGCAACGCATGAGGCTCCTGCCTCAAGGGTAGAGGAGGTTGCTGCAAAGCATAAGGCTCCTGCCTCAAGTGTTGAGGAGGTTGCCGCATAGCAAGAGGCTCCTGCCTCAAGGAAAGTGGAGGTTGCTGCCCAGCGCTGGTATCTGGCAACTCCCAATGCGGCAGCTCACGCAAGGAGGCAGGTTGAGGAACCTCAACATCATACGTCTGGCAGGGTGGACTGCGCAGAGGTGGAGGAGCGCTCGCAGGAGGAGGTGTGCTAACCTTCTCTGCCTGAAACTCCTGCATCAACACCGCAAGCTGCGACTGCATAGTCTGCAGCATAGCCAACTTGGGATCAACAGAAGTTGGGGCAGAGGCCTGTTGAGGCATCGCTTTACCTCTCTTAGGAGGCGTGCAGCCATCAGATGACTGCGGCGAGTCCGAACTAGCCCAGTGGCTACATCTGGGCTGTTGGACTCGCTCGGTCTGGACCTTACGCTTAAGAGGCCTTGAGACCTGGGTCCAGCGTTTCCTCCCGGAAACTTCTTCCGCAGACGAGGAAATTAAGGGCTCAATCGTCTGAGAGTGGAAGTGACGATCTCTATAAGATACGCCCGCAACCACTGAGGATACTACTGTGCGCCGATCAAGGCCTGCCGAACCCTTTTGCCCTTCGACATTGCTTCTCCCCTGGGCTTGGGAGCTTGCAAGAGGTCCCGGACTGGGAGGACGACTGGCACGCACAGAAGTATCCTCATGCGCAACACTGACACTGACACTTGGCACAGCACTGGCACTACCACTTCCCACTGCACTTTTCACTTTAAGTTCCTTGACATCTGCCAAGAGAAACTTGTGGTCACTCACTACCGACTCCACCTTATCACCTAAAGCCTGAATGGCACGTAACACATCCGACATATCAGGCTGAGCACTAGTAATAGGTTCGGGGGTCACCACTACAGGGGAAGGAAAAGGTTGAGGATCATGGGGGGAGGAATAAACCAAAGAGCGAGAAGAACTCCTCCTAACTCTCTCCCTCTCTAACTTAGCCGTATACTTGAGGAATTCATTAAAATCGAATTCCGAAAGCCCGGCACATTCCTCACATCGATCTTCCAACTGACAGGATTTTCCCCTACAGTCGGAACAAACGGTGTGAGGATCAACCGAGGCCTTCGGAAGACGCCTATTACAAGTCCTAACACTACATCGTCTTTGTCTAGGAGCTTGAGAATGGTCGGACATCTTGAATTAGAGAACAGTCAAGGGGGGTTTCCAAATTAAAGCAAAGATCGTTATACCATTAATCAAAATCAATCCAAAAGCTATCTAAGCTAAGGGAAAAGCTTCCTGTATAGCGAAAGCTAAATTTCAGAGCAATACTTCACCAAAACCGTGAACAAAGACTCCAAAATCAAGAGCGTATCCATGTAGGTCTTGCCGGCGGCAGGACAGAGGAAAAATTGAGGTGGTGTTGACAAGAAGTACTGCAGTACCTGACCACAGATGGCGCTGGTGAGTACACCCCCCTCTTGTATAGCGATCGCTGACGTATCCCGTCCGTAGATTTCTGTCGGGCAACGGAGTTGACAGCTACATGATTATCGGGTAAGATTAATATTGAAAAACCTTACTTATACATACTAAAGACTATTCAAAAAATCTAAAGAAAAATTTTCAAAGCCCGTTTTCTAAACACTTAAAATTTTCGAAAATGCATCTATCTTTTTAACATTGACAATTTTTTTTATTTAATCTTGAAAAAGATATTGAAATTTTATTGTCTAAAATATTAAAAATATTATTTTATCTAAAAATTCCATTTGAAAGTTACAAAAGTTTCGTCTCTACATTGTTTGAATGATACATATAAAGAATTAAATCTATATCAAGTTTCCCCTTCTAAAATTTATGCAAATAAAATTATCTTTTAAATAATTTTTAAATTGAAGGAGTCGACCGTGAAACAAAAAATCAAATAAGAGTTTGAACACCGAAAATACACTTTCAATGGATTCGAGTCATGCCCTGCTTGTATTAATTGGTTGTTAACGTCCAGTTTCCTCCTTTTCCAAATGAATTTACACTAATACATATAAACCAATCCATTTAACATTATCTATAATAATACAGGCTAATTAGGAATCCCTTGTCATTCAATATACTCATATTTGCCAACTAGTTTCAGACAACTAACCAATTATTGTTCTTGTTTATCTAATATTAATGAGAAAATTGCAATCTGAATATTAATTTCAAAGTTGACCAAGCTCAAAAATGGTGGGTTGGACCTAATTTTCAAGTAAAATTTTGAGTGCTTGGGATTTACTTGAAAAATATTTAGAATTTTTTTTTTAACTCGAAAAACAAATTTGTTTTATATGCAATGACTTTGTAGAGATTAAGAGCTAATGCAATGCTTACTACTAGTCTGAATAAAATTAAATAGCTTTAATAATTAAATTTCCGGCTTTAAGGAATAAATACTTTAAAATAATTTGGTAATATCGTTGTAGTGAAAAATTTTAAAAGTTATTTGCTGTTACTATTTTATCTTCAATTAGTTATTGCTATTAAACCTATGGAATATAAATATTGTAACGATTGTAACACAACCACCTAAAAATATAGTCAACTGGACATTTCAAAGAATCTGTAGTACTTTAATATCTCTGATAATGATATACCATTAAAAATTTTGATGATAAGAGTGGGTTCTTTACCCGTGACAACTCTGTGCTCCTTTTTTTAAATAAAAAACGAATAGATTTTGTCTTCCTCGGAAACTTTCTTGAATTTTTTTCTGTGGTAAATCCCAGATAATTCGTTGCTGGTCTTCATCTTGATGTCATTAGAAATGTCTCATAATACTCTTCATATTTTCAGTTTAGTTTCTGGTTTTGAGCAGCCAACTATAAATTTCCCTTTCTTTTGAAGAGTTTAGTCTGAAAAAATAAATAAATGATGTTAATTGTATAGATATATCAGCCTTATTCACATATATTATTGTGCACTTCCATTCCAGACTATTTTTATTAAAACATTATGAATGATATAACTATAATATAGAACATTCTAATTCATTAAATATTAAATAGTAGAAATAATGACAAACATGGCATGCCCATGACATTTATATCAAATATTACAGTCGAAGTATATCTTGCAAAGTGAAAATGTATTACTCCTAAGTCCCAAATAGGGAATACTTCCCTAGAATAATCTAATGACTGGCCTCTGCTAATTCAATGACAAACTGGAGCTCCCCTAATCCTTCCATTAATCCCTGCAATTTTCAAGAACTACTCAATAAATCATAATTTCACGAATAAAACATTCTACCTTACACCACAGAGGATACCTGGTCACACAAACAATACTCATATCTGTAAACAAGGTATGAATATATTCTGAGCAAAAATAGAATTTATGACACTAAAAGTTTCAGGTGTCGAATGTTGCTTAGTATATAAGAGTATACTGCTGTGCAACTGAATAATTAAATTGGTGTTTTTACTCTCCAAGAAATAAATAATGACCTGCAACTTCCTGAATTTATCAATGAAATGTACCAATCTCGTGATTAAAATGTCTTACTAAATCTTCATTATACGTTGTTATATGTAGTATGGATCTTTCCTAAACTATTCTACCTTATTAATTCATTTATCTAAGTGGATTTTCTGTTTATCCTTCAATCAATGAATCAGTACAAGTTCTATCAAGATTCACCATTTTATCATGCATTGGACTACAGAAAAACTAATCAAACACACACTGATTTACTAATCTAGTATCAATTTATTAATTGAAGAGTTTATTCAGGGTTATTGTTTTTTTACCTAATGGATATACCTAAAACACTAAATCTATCAACATGGTCTTTCTGGAGTTATGTCTTCAACATTACTAAACACAAAACTATATGTCTTTTGCCAATGATTAACCAATGTTACCATAAATCAATAAGATCTATTCAACCTTACCCATATATTATATAATATATAATCTTCCCTCATCACTGGCTGCTTTATTCCTGGCTTATTCCCTTGGAAGAAATATCGTTGCCTAATTTAATTAAACTTATTTTACATCAACTAGCAGATTATAGTTTTGACTATTATAGTGCGTTTACAGAACCTGTTCTTTAGCAATTGTCGGCATGACTTTTTCACAATTGCAAGCTCACAGAATCTAGTGCTCATTTTTATGAATCCAGGCCTCGGGGATTATACACTAATAATTGATTGACAAACATGGCTTAGGTTAAGCCTTCTATTCTAAAACCCTAATTATTAATAAGAATATCTTAAGTCTTGTATTTTTTTCTCTTAATGAATTGGCAGTTCATCTTTCACAGAATTCTGTATATATATATATATATATATATATATATATATATATATATATATATATATATATATATATATATATATATATATATATATATATATATATATATATATATATATATATATATATATATATATATATATATATATACACATATATATATATATATATATATATATATATATATATATATATATATATATATATATATATATATAAAGCCATCAGTAATATAAACCATTTAATGATGTATGTGATGTTGCCTGGATATGCAGCTAAACTAAATAAATAGTGAATTACATAGACCACCTAAATAAACAATTACTACATTTAACATATTAAAATCAAACTTTAATTTCTTTTAAACGTGTTAAAATATCAATTGAAAAATGTGTGATCTAAGAAAAACTTTATGCAACAAACAACAGATGTTCCTTCTTGCTGAAAAATTGCACACAATTATTAACAGGACTGGGAGACGTAAACACCCGAGTAATGAGATATCTCTAGTGGATATCAGTATCAAAGTGAACTACCCATATTGATCACTTGTCTAGAAGACTATCGGTAGCAAGCACCTGCCAGAAGACAAATTTGAAAAATATCTTAAATCACAATTGTCTGGGAGGCAGTTGTGTGCATAAGTCCAACCATGGATTAATAAACACAGACAGAAAAACGCTACCTTTATAGAAGGTATATGCTCTTCCTTTCTCAGGGAAAGAACTGCCTGCAATGCAAGTTTTCACAGGCAGACCAAATCCCAGAGAAAAATCAATATAGGAAACCCAGTATTATGGAATGAATCCCTTGTGATCGGTCCTCTGGGTCAGACTGAAGATCTGGGAGCGGCACAAATAGTTTGTTACGTCCCAACTCCATCAGTAAATTGTAAACGAGACCCCTTTTTTCCTGATGACAGGTATAAGTTAGAAAAGACAAATCCCATCTCGGATGTCTCCGTTCCTGATTGGATTAAACCGAGATAAGCTCCAGTTGTTCCCCCTAAGGTAAAACACTGGTGGAGTCTTTGCAAGTCTCGAGAGTCTAAGTACCTTGATACTTACACATACGATCTAAACCTTTTGATGGGGACCTGATGGAATGAAGGAGCCCACTAAAGGTAGACCTCCTATGCCTGGGGCCTATGGGAGGTAAGGGGTTGGGGAACCTGGTTTCCCCCAAGAAATGCAACCATCAACTGAGAAAGAGCGCCACTGATGCATTGGAACAGGGTCTGAACTTGTCTGATTCATGGCTTCAGTATGCGGCATACTGAGTGTCCTTCGCGAAAAAAGGGATGTCGGTAGGTTCTGTACAGTATAGTGGTAACCAGCCCTTGCTACTCCTCACGAGCATGTGTGCAACCATGAAGAAGAACATGCAATTAGCAAAGAGAACTGTCATCATGAGCATTAGGATGCTCGCACACATATATGCATGTGTCGACATGCAACTTCATTGCCCAAAGGAAGGGATCGTTGATAAGCTCTAGCATCATGAAAACGCTTGTGCACCCACAAGGTAGTATGCAGTAGAGGCACTTCTAGGACAGTGCATCTGTGTTGAGGCGCAGCATCGCTACCCAAAAGAAATTTATCATTCAAGAACTGTAGCATTATGAACATGTTAGCAAACATCCGAGCGTGCGCATGCAGCTGGCAAAACGGTCACTTTCATCCGCACTGACGAACAGCTGCTTCTCTGGGTGAGCATACCTGGGTAGCGCACAGCCAGAGAAGTGAATAAATCTTCATCCGCAGTTGGAGTTCACCCTCTCAGCTCATCAGCAAATGGCGGGTGAGTTAAGACTCTTCCAAGCAACTATGATCTGTTCATCCAAAAGATCAAGCATCGCAAGCAAGGCAGATGTGCGTTGCCTTTCGTCATGAACATCAGACCAAGCTACCTCTATCCCAGAAAGAGTAAAGATCTGCAGCAATAGCCCCGAAATGTTATTTCTCACATGACTCCTTGTGCACTGAGGGGTGCGAGGGCAAGAAGCAGCAACCGCAACCAGTTGGACTGCATCACCATGTGAGGGTTACGAAGAGTTAATTATCCCATAGGAAGTAAAGGACCGAGCCAATAACCACAAACATTTATGCTCGTGAGACTTCTTGTGCCCTGGGGCATGATGGTGAGAGGCAGCGACCACAAGCGATAGGCAGGCATCATCATGAGGATGCTCCTAAGAACTCTCTATCCTCTAGGGAGTAGACATCTGCCGCAATAACCCTGAAGAGTTATGTCTCACGACAGTGAGGTGGCGGCAACCACCATCACCATCCAAGTGCTCAGAAGAGCTAGACCAAGGCATAGACAGGTCTATAGCCCACTTACAAGGGGGCAGACCCTCAAGATTGCAAGCACTTTCGCATTGGCAAGAAGGGCAACCTTCCTTGCAAGTTGGAGGAACAGATCGAATGCGTTTCTTCTGCCTGCGGGAACTCGGCACACTGTGTAAGCTCAGGTTGTTGAGTGTGGCCACTTGGCTGATCGAGATCAGTTAAAATTTTCACCGAGGGGATCGACGGCATGGCTGGGACTCCGGGAAACCCTACAGCAACACCTCTGCCACTAAGGAGTTACAAAGAACGCTTCCACAAAGGAGGCAGGGATGAAAAACAAAGTTCCTCACGCCAAGGGAACCTAGCGTGCTGAGCAAGCTTAGGCCACTGGTTCCGCTCGTCACTCGGAGCAATCTCGACCAGCCTGCTCCATCAAAAAGTATCACAGGCCTGACCGGTACTCCTGAGAGAACATGCCAGCAACTGCTCTACTGCTAACTTGTGCAGAACGCATCAGCAATAATCCTGAGACCTGTTGGATAAAACCACTACAGAGGCTCGGGGGAAAGGACCAGGCCGACCCCTGCGGAGGTAAATTGTGCTTACGCTGTGTCCCATGAATCAGCGACTTGAACTTTTCCTTAGTGGGGACACCTGAAAGCCACAAGGAAGGCAAGAAAGACCACTCCAGCTAGGCCCTCAGAAAATTAGGAATATTCAGGGATCAATGATCGACACTTTTGCTCGTTCATCCTCCGAAGACGACATATCAAGCAGAGGCCACGGGGAGGGAAGGAGGTGCCGGAGGAAAAAAAAAAAAAAAAAAAAAGTCTTGAATACTTTGGCTATGGGGAAAACCCCGAGGGAGGCAAACCCTTTTTGGACTTATTCTTCCATTGCCTACTAACTTTATGGTAGAATTACAGCCAGGTTCCTTCTTAGCAGTGGAAATAGACACCATGCTATCTTCCTAACCAAGAACATTAAGTGATGCGATACACTCAGTGAGTGTGAGCAGAGTGGCTAGTCTTCCACCACTAACTAGCAGTGGGGTGTTATACTGCGCTTAAAAGTTAATGGCTAGTTTCCCAGCAATCCGGATAATTTATCCCTTGTGGAGAGAGAAAGGATTTGTATGTAGTGTCGGAACAAATTGGAAATCCAAATCTATCCTATCTATTGGCAATTAAATCTGTCATTAATTCATTATTATTCCAATAGCGTAGGCTACTACATTAGTCCTCTGACAAAATCATTGAAAAATTTCAACTCCCTACACTGGTTAAAATCTAAAATGTCACACTAACAATTGTCAATGCAGAACAGACAAAATAAAATCCTACAGAAATCTACTTAAAATTAAATTTTGCATTGAATAACTAATAAAGAATAAAAATATCGTCGAAATTGAAGCTTATGCAATATTAATCTTACCTATTCTAATGCAATCCATTAACAATCTATTAACATTATTATCAATAATATTAACATAATTATCAATATTATTAACATTATTGTCCATAAAAGTCCTCAATCTAATAGCAAGCCATCACTTTTTATAATACCACTCAAATCAAACAAAATTCTCTTTATGAACCTTACCTTTGAAACTCCAGTTACTGCACCTAGTTGGGTTTTATTGATTCTATGGTATTGAAGAGCAGAAAAATTATAAACCTTCAGTTTTCAGTCTCCCATAACTCAATGCTTAAGATGCACCTGTGATATAAGATAAACGATAACATTAGAATATATTTCTTTTTAATTCTCCCACTGTTTTCTATAATCATATAATTGAATTGAACATGACTTTTTTGCTTTTATAATTATCTAAAAGGATCTTACAAAAAGCACTGCTGCCTATTCAATGGTATTAACGCGTTGACAATCATAAGTTTAGTTTAGAAAATATCAATTAACCTATTAAGACTTTTTCTAAGAACAATACTATGAAATAATCATGCACTGCCTATCACACTTAATTGTCATTATAAACTTCATATTCCCCCGATAGCACTTATCACAAATGTAGCGGCCAGTGAGTAAATGAAAAGGACCTTATACTCGTATTTATACATTTTTCCCTTAAAGCACATTCTACAAATAGAGCACCATCAACTACCTCCACAGGCTATAAAAAACGGTTACAAAAAAAATTTCTAATGTGTGTAGTATAAAACCTTTGGAAATTTCATTTAATTCAAAAGGTCAGTTAGTAAATATGTGGGTGAAACAAAAATATTATTATAGAACAACACAGGAAAAGCTTTACTAATAAAAAGAATGGGGTTATGTATAGAAAAACTCCAGTTTTCATCCATACTGACATTTATTTCCATTGCAAATTGATAATTAAAAGATATACCCTAATACATCCTACAGTAATGGGGGGGCCCCAGTGAGGACTGGGGCTTTTGGGTGGAGAAAATTTACTGGCAAATCAATAGATAGTGGTAAAACAGTTTTATTCTCTTTACATTATTCTCTGGGACGTATAATAAATTAAAAAAAAAGAATTATATTTTCATAAAATAAATTTTTGAACATACTTACCCGGTAGTTATATATATAGCTATACGTCCCTGACGTCAGGCAGAAATTTCAAAACTCGCAGCAATCGCAGATTGGGTAGCCAGATGTACCACCTGCGCGCCTTCTAGCGAGGTACCTGGAACCATTCCATGATTCCTCAGATCTTCCATGCCCATAGGTCTCTAGAGGGGAGGAGGGTGGGAATTAAATTATATATAACTACCCCGTAAGTATGTTAAAAAATTTATTTCATTATGAAAATATCATTTTTAAACATCTGACTTACCCGGTAGTTATATATATAGCTGATGACACCTTTGGTGGAGGGTCAGAGACAGCCAACTTTGTTGGAATTATACTTAAGAGTTAATAAACAAGCTTAAGGGTTCGTACCTGATAACGAAGCTGACTTCAATGAATTCTTTCATTATGTCCCCTTTCCTTATGAGATCCAGCGATCCACCCAGGGGGCTGAAGACCTCTAGGAGCTGTCAAACTGGTCTAAAAACCTTTATGTGACAGGACCTCCTCCAATACCCTTGTTCTGGGTGTTCTCAAGGAAAAAATTGACCACCTGACTAAAATCAATGATTGTGGAGGACTGCCGCAGTCTCCACGAACAACCATAAAAATACAAAAGTTCCAAGAGAAGAAAAGGGTATTAGGATTATGGGAATGTAGTGGTGGATCCTTCCCCCACTACTGCACTCGTTGCTACGAATGGTCCCAGAGTGACGCAGTCCTCATAAAGAGTTTGGACACGTTTTAAATAATGTGAAGCAAACACAGATTTACTCCTCCAAAAGGTTGTGTCCATAATGCTCTGCAACAATCTATTCTGCCTGAAGGCCACCGAAGTTGCTACAGCTCTAACTTCATGCGTATTGATTTTTAAAAGCTTGAGATCTGCCTTACTGCAATGTGCATGATTTTCTCTTATTAAGAGCCTGAGGAAGAATGAAAGTGCATTCTTCGACCTCTGTAACGAGGGCTCCTAGACCGAGCACCAAAGAGCTTCCACCTTGCCTCGCAACTCTTTCGTTCAGTCCAGGTAGAACTTCAGGGCGATTACTAGGCACAGGACCCTCTCCAACCCCTTGCCAACCACATCCGAAAGGTTCGGAAACTCGAAAGCCTTGGGCCAAGATTGAGAAGGGCGTATGTTCTTGGCGAGAAAGCCTAACTGAAATGAGCCGATAGCTTTGTTATCTCGAAAAACCAACGTTTTAACTAAAAAGCATGAATCTCACTGACTCTTTTAGCTGTCGCCAGACTGACCAAAAATAGTCTTTTCATCGTGAGGTCCTTAAATGAAGCTGAATGCAAGGGCTCAAACCTGTCACTCATAATGAAGCTGGTGAATCCTGGTGTTGTTGCTTTGATGTTTTAAACGATTTGAGAAGTTCCTGTAGGTCTTTAACATTAGAAAGGCCCAAGTTTCTGTGCCTGAATACGGTGTTAACACACACTTGTATCCCTTGATGGTAGAGGATGAAAAAATTGCGTTTCCTTCGAAGCTATAACAGGAAGTCAGCAATCTGAGTTATAGAGGTACTGGACGAGGAAACAGAGTTGACTCAGCACCACTCTCTAAAAACCTTCCACTTGGATTAGTAAACCTTGATGGCAGAAGTCCTTCTTGCTCTTGCAATAGCCCTAGCTGCCTCCTTCGAAAAAACCTCTAGCTCTTGTGAGTTTTTCGATAATCTGAAGACAGTTAGATGAAGAGCTTCTTAATGGAAGGCTTCTTGGAGTGTCTACCATCCATTCGAGTACTTCTGTGAACCACTCTCTTGAGGGCCAAAAGTGGGCCACTAAGAGTCGATCTGGACCCTTCGTGTGACACAAACTTTTGCATCACTTTGTAAGGAATTTTGAACGGTGGAAATGCGTATACGTCCATGTCACGAGCTGTTTGACGCTCGACGTGGCGTTCTGCTTGATGCTCGACGTCGCGTCCTGCTTGACGCTCGACGTCACGTCTGGCTGCTTGCCACTTGACGTCACATCTTGTTGGACGCTCGACGTCACGTCTTGCTGGACGCCCGACGTCACGTGCTGTTGGACGTTCGACGTCACGTGCTGTTGGACGTTCGACGTCACGTTTTAGCTGGACGCTCAACGTCACGTCCTGCTGGACGCTTGACCTCACGTTAGCTGGATGCTCGGCGCCACGCTCTGCTGGAGGCTCGACGTCATGTCTGGCTGCTTAACTCCTTTGGGTTAAAGCGGCTGAAACACGACATTTAACAGGGGAGTTGTAAAGACGTTCGTCGTCAAGAACCTCTCGACTAGTAGCCTTACGACGCTTGGAGTCCAGGTGGGAAGCTTCCTGACGCTCAGGGTCCAGGCCTGCTACTCTCGTTGTACGCAGGCTGATAAACTTGCATGAGCGAAGAGTTTCTGTTGAATATCCTGAAGCATATCAAAATTAGGGTCAACTTGTTGAGGTACAGGAGATGTCACGTCTACCACAAGCTCGCTTTCTACACCGTTTAAAGAACGCGCAGAGCGTCCAGAGGACGATAACCAGTCTGATGGTGGAGGAGGAGCATGAACCGAGGTCGTTCCAGGCTCAGACAACTACCCTGTCACTGGGTGAGTTGGACGTTTCTTGACAGTTGCCAACGTTCTTAAAGGACGTTTGGCAGGAGAGCTTTCTTCGGTAGAATGAAAACGCTCAGGACTGCTCCAAAGACTACAACCAGGAGCTTGCGGTGTCATGATAGGACGCTGATTGACCATGTCCGTCTTCCTCTTCAGAGGTCTGGAAGCTTGACGCCAGCCCTGTCTGGGCGCTGCATCATCGGAAGATGACAAAAACACTTTTACCTCACCTTTCCTATGATTAAGACGAGCGTCCTGGGAAGCGTCAACAGGAATGCTCGAGGGAATGTCTGCTCGGGAGTTAAAGTCTCTCGTTTCCTTTCGTTGTTCGACATTCCTTCTCCCAGGGGTTGGGGAGCTTGGAATAGGTCTATGATTAGAAGAACGACAGGTCCTAGCAGACGCACGGAAGTCTAAAGAGACCATCCAGTCGTCCTTTCTTACTGGTGCTAGGACTGATTCGATGTCTCCATGGAGAACTTTGTCTCTTGAACGAAGGCGTTGAGAGCACTTACATCCAGGACTGGTCAATAGCCTCCTTTTCCAATAAGAGAAACATTTGATGTTGCATAGCCTGTCTCTTTGGCTCCTCTCTGTATCTGGCAGAGGTGTCTAGCGGAGTTACTATTAAAGGAGGTTTCACTAGGAAAAAGATTTCGCATCCCTCCTTTAGGAATAGTACGGACCAAAGGTCTGCTCCTCTCTTCTCCCAGGCTCGCCAGAAGATGTTTAGTCTGGCTCCTACTGTTATTTGAGTGGTTTAGAGAAAAACAAAAAGTAGGCAGAACCTTCCTTGTTGATTTAGACACCAATTCTTGTGTGACCTTTAGGGCTAAAGCGGAAGAGACCTCTTTGACCAACTCTAGAGGAAGAAAAAAGGGGTGCGTACCTCAATTCTGACTTCTGAATGGGTGTAACCCCAATGGACAGAAAAGAACACATTTGGGCTCTTTTCTTAAAGAACCCCGCTGAGAAAAGGGCTGCTAACTCATTGGAACCGTCCTTTAAGGTTTTATTCATGCCTGACATAATGAGGCTGAGACTATCAGTGTCCACATCCTTCAAGGCAGAAACCTCCTTCCCCAAGGCTCCCAGAGTCCAGTCAAGGAAATTGAATACTTAGAAAGCTCTGAAGATACCTTTGAGAGGATGATCAAGCTCTCACGTTGACCAGAGTATTTTGGTCCTTCTCATGGCCATCTGACGCGGAGCGTCTACTAGACTCGAAAAGTCTCCTTGGGCAGCGGGAGGAACTCCCAAGCTGAGAACTTCTCCTGTCTCGTACCAAACACTAGATCTGGAGGCCAATCTAGCCGAGGGAAAATGAAAAAACAGTATTACCCTGGTTATTCTTGGATTGCATCCAGTCTCCCATCATCCTCAAAGCTCTTTTGGATGATCGAGACAGCACCATCTTTGTAAACAGAGACTTCTTCGACACCTTCCCTAGCGTAAACTCTGAAGGCAGGGAACGAGGAGCAGCAGGCACAAAATGATTCGGAAACTCTTCAGTAAAAAACTCATGAGTTTCTTTAAAACAATTGAAGGATGAAGGATCTTAGGATCTCCTATGAGAATTCCTCTAAAAGATAAGTAAGGGAAAGGAGATCGTTGATCCCTTCCTCCTACAAGTCTCTAACCGAGGTAGAGAAGTCTTGTTTCCTAGAAGTCAACTCCTTAAGGTCCTGAATTTTGGCCTCAATGGGTCCAAGATCATTACTTACTTTTACTTACTTTTAAGGGTTTATTTCTTGCCCTCCATCAGACACCTAGAGTCTGTACAGGTGGACCTTGGTCTGTGGAAATAATTTCTTTCCAGTTAATATTTTTCTCTGTATCTTTTCAGTTGTAGCGCCTGGCGTAACGATGTTCCAACGCTAGACGCGCGCGGTCATTACGATCGGAACTAAGACGTTCGCGATCTCGCCCTTCGGCTCTACTGGTGTAAGCATGACGTCCGAGTCTTGATGCTCGATGTCATGTCTAACTGCTTGATGCTCGGCGTCACATCTAACTGCTTGATGCTCAGCGTCAAGCTTGACACTCGACGTCAAGTCCAACTGCTGGACGCTTAACACCGTGCAACTGCTTGACGCTCGGCGTCACGTTTAACTGCTTGACCCTCGACGTCAAGTCCAACTGTTGGACGCTAGACAACATGCAACTGCTTGACGCTCGGCACCACGTGACTCTCAGAACAATGACGTTCGCAATTTAGACACTCGGAATTATACTTGATACTCGGCGTCACGTCCAACTGCTTGACGCTCGACGTCACGTAACTGCTTGATGCTTGACATCATGTTTAACTGCTTGACACTCTACGTCAAGTCCAACTGCTGGACGCTTGACGCCCTGCAACTGCTTGACGCTCGGCGCCACGTGACTCTCGGAATAATGGCGCTCGTGATTCAGACGCTCGGAACTATGACGTTCGCTCATCCAACAAGAGAGACAAAGAAGTTGCACTCAGTTTCAAACATCGTGTCAAACTCTTACAGCATCGTTAGTAGCTTGCCGTTCAATGCTCTGACGCTCGGTGTTACGTGTCATGACTTCCAGCTACTCGACGCTTGGCATGATATAGTCCATTCCTTAACGCCCGGCGTCCTTCTTGACGCTAGCGTTATGGTGTTAAGCATCTAAACGCTCGGCGTCATGAAGAGCAACTCTCTTCTTGTCTAGAAGGAAGGGAAATACGTAAGACGCCAGCCCTGTCAGTGAGCTGAGTCAACCGACGGCGAAGATAACACTTTTACCTCGCCTTTCCCACAGCAAAGGGCGAGCGTTCTGGGAAGCGTCAACAGGAACGATGGGACGTCTGCTCGGCCGTTGTCACCTCTCGTTTCCTTTCGCCGATCGACATTCCTTCTCCCAGGGGCTGGGGAGCTTGGAAGAGGTCTAAGGCTAGGATAACGACAGGCCCGACCAGACACACCCTCCACTGATTGATTAAATTCACTGCACTAATTTAGCACTGAAAATTGCACTTTTTATATTCTTTCACATAAGACCATAATTAGACCTGCCCGCTGTGAGATATTACTCTTCCGCCAAGGGCTTGAATGAGAATGCAATAGGTTATCTGATTATTATTAGAAATTCCAAATGTCATAATAACTATGTAGCGTAACTTTAACTGTACGCTAGTTTTATTTAATCTCTGAAAATAGATCGAAGATTATCTAAAGAGAGTATACTAAAAGGACAAATATTTTCTTAAAAAAAAAAATATTACTATTATATTATAAAAACTTAAATACTTTTGGTATGTAATTAGAATTTACTTTTCATTCTCCGTTAGAAAAAGAAATGAATATGCAAGTCATACTCGGAAGATTTCCCACTTCGATTGGTAAACTTCAATGGTAGAAGCTCTCCTCGCTCTTGCAATCGCACTGGCTGCCTCCTTCGAAAAGCCTCTAGCTCTCGAGAGTCTTTCGATAGTCTGAAGGCAGTCAGACGAAGAGCGTGGAGTCTTTGGTGTACCTTCTTTACGTGTGGCTGACGTAATAGGTCTACTCTTAGAGGAAGACTTCTTGGAAAGTCTACCAGCCATCGAAGTACCTCGGTGAACCATTCTCTCGCGGGCCAGAGGGGAGCAACTAACGTCAACCTTGTCCCTTCGTGAGAGGCGAACTTCTGCAGTACCTTGTTGACAATCTTGAATGGTGGGAATGCGTATAGGTCTAGGTGAGACCAATCTAGGAGAAAGGCATCTATATGTATTGCTGCTGGGTCTGGGACTGGAGAGCAATAGATTGGAAGCCTCTTGGTCATCGAGGTTGCAAAGAGGTCTATGGTGGGTTGACTCCAAGTCGCCCAAAGCCTCTTGCACACATCCTTGTGGAGGGTCCATTCGGTTGGAATTACCTGACCTTTCCGACTGAGATAATCTGCTAGAACGTTCAAGTCGCCCTGGATAAACCTCGTCACTAGGGAGATGCCTCGATCTCTTGACCAGATGAGCAGGTCCCTTGCGATCTCGTACAGAGTCAGGGAGTGGGTACCTCCTTGTTTGGAAATGTACGCCAAGGCTGTGGTGTTGTCCGAGTTGACCTCCACCACTTTGTCTCGAAGGAGACTCTCGAAGCTTATCAAGGCCAGGTGAACTGCCAAAAGCTCCTTGCCGTTGATATGCATGCTCCTCTGACTTGAGGTCCACAGACCTGAGCATTCCCGACCGTCCAGTGTCGCACTCCAACCCAAATCCGATGCGTTTGAGAAGAGAACGTGGTTTGGTTTCTGAACTGCTAGGGGAAGTCCCTCTCGTAGACTGATATTGTCTTTCCACCAATTCAGGCAAGTCTTTACTGTTTCGGAAATCGGGATCGAGACCGCCTCTAGCGTCTTGTCCTTTTTCCAGTGAAAAGCTAGATGGAATTGTAGAGGTCGGAGGTGTAGCCTTCCTAGCGAGACAAACTGCTCCAGGGATGATAGAGTTCCTATTAGACTCATCCAATTCCTGACTGAGCAACGTTCTCTCTTCAACATCTTTTGGATTACGAGCAGGGCTTGATCTATTCTGGGGGCCGACGGAAAAGCCCGAAAAACTGGACTGCGAATCTCCATCCCTAAATACAGAATAGTTTGGGATGGGATCAGCTGGGACTTTTCCAAGTTGACCAGAAGTCCCAATTCCTTGGTCAGATCTAAAGTCCAATTGAGATCCTTCAGACAGCGATGACTGGACGAGGCTCTGAGAAGCCAGTCGTCCAAATAAAGGGAGGCTCGGATACCCGATAAATGGAGGAATTTTGCCACATTCCTCATAAGCCTCGTAAACACGAGAGGAGCAGGACTTAGGCCAAAGCACAGGGCCCGAAACTGGTACACCACATTGTCGAACACAAATCTCAGAAAAGGTTGGGAATCTGAGTGAATGGGGATGTGGAAGTAAGCGTCTCTTAGGTCGAGAGAGACCATCCAGTCTCCCTTTCTGACCGCTGCTAAAACTGACTTCGTGGTCTCCATGGTGAACTTTGTCTTTGTGACAAAGACATTCAGAGCACTGACGTCTAGCACCGGTCTCCAACCTCCTGTCTTCTTCGGTACTAGGAAGAGATGGTTGTAAAACCCCGGTGATTGAAGGTCCGAGACTTTGACCACCGCTCCCTTCTCTAGCAAAAGAGACACTTCTAGTTTCAGGGCTTGTCTCTTTGCTTCCTCTCGGTACCTGGGAGAGAGATCGATGGGGGACGTCGCTAGAGGAGGTTTGCGTACAAATGGGATTTTGTACCCCTCTCTGAGCAACCTCACAGACTGTTGATCTGCGCCTCTCTTCTCCCAGGCTTGCCAGAAGTTCTTGAGTCTGGCACCTACTGCTGTCTGAAGCTGCGGGCAGTCAGACTCTGCCTCGCGAGGACTTGGCTCCTTTCCTCTTTCCTCTCTTCCCTTCGGCACGAGTACTTCCCCTGCTGGGGGCTCTGCCACGAAAGGGCAGAATAAACCTGGACGCTGGAGTGTCTATCCTAGGTCTAGCAGACAAGGCAGACGAAGGGGTCCCTTTGCGAGCCGAGGACGCAACCAAGTCATGGGTGTCCTTCTGCACAAGAGACAACGATATTTCCTTAACTAAAAGTTCAGGAAACAAGAACTTAGACAAAGGGGCAAAGAGTAGCTCAGATCGTTGACAGGGCGTCAATCCTGCTGACAGAAAAGAGCACAGAGACTCTCGTTTCTTTAGGACTCCTGACGTAAACGAGGCGGAGAGCTCGTTGGATCCATCGCGGATGGCCTTATCCATGCAAGACATAATGAGTAAGGAAACATCTCTATCGGCTGATGAGATTTTCCTACTCAAGGCTCCCAAACACCAGTCAAGGAAGTTAAAAACTTCAAAAGCCCTAAAGATGCCCTTAAGTAGATGGTCCATGTCTGAGGATGACCAACTAATCTTCGAGCGTCTCATGGCTAGGCGACAGGGAGAGTCTACAAGACTTGAGAAGTTGCCCTGGGCAGAGGCAGGAACTCCCAAGCCGAGAACTTCTCCCGTGGCATACCAGACGCTCGATCTAGACGAGAGTTTAGTTGGGGGGAAGGCAAAGGCAGTCTTCCCTAAACTCCTCTTGGTTTCCAACCAATCGCCTAACAGCCGTAAAGCTCTCTTGGATGAGCGAGAGAGAACGAGTTTTGTAAAGGCTGGCATGGCAGCAGGTACGCCTAAAACAAACTCAGACGGCGGCGAACGAGGAGCCACAGAGACAAAGTGTTCAGGGAACAACTCTTTAAAAATGAGCATGACTTTTTTAAAATCCATAGATGGCGGAACTGCTCTAGGCTCATCAATATCTGAAGGATGATCCTCAGGCTGAGGGTCAGCAACGTCCTCATCCGAAAGTTCCTCATCTGATAACTGATGAGAAACAAGCAAAGGGGTAGGCAATGCTTGACACGCAGCGTCCGCCCGCACTGGTGCATAAGTGGCGGAGCAGGACGCAGCGTCCTGAAACTGCTGAACAGTCTGGGAACTGTCAACAACAACAACAGGTGCGTGAGGACGCACAGCGTCCACCCGAGACTGCTTAGACCGCCTGGGTTGTGCAGTCAAAACAACTCTAGGTTGCGGAGGTTGACGCACCGCGTCAAAACAAGTCAACTCTGATGGTTGGCGAACGTCCTGAACGTCACCAGGCGCATCAGTGAGTTGCTTAACGTCCACATGCGGTTGAAAGTCCACACGAGACCGCATCGGTTGTGGTACAACCCCAACTGGTTGACGTGAGCTGGCTACACCAACGTCAACAGGACGCACAACAGAACGCTTGGGTGGCTGACGGCCAGGATCTCCATGAGATAAACGGCTAGGTTCAACAGAAACCTTCTCTGCGTTGTAATCTTCCATAAGGGACGCAAGCTTAGACTGCATGTCCTGCAGTATAACCCATTTAGGGTCTACGGTAACGGGTGCGGTAACAGACGGGGTTAGCGTCTGAGACGGCACAACTTTGCCTTGCTTAGGCGGCGAGCAGTCATCCGATGACAGCAACGGGTCCGAACTGTCCCAATGACTACATCCGGGACGTTGGACCTGTCCTGAAGGGACCGACTTGCGTTTCAAAGGCCTAGAAACCTTGCTTCATGGTTTCTTGCGTGAAACACCTTCGGAAGACGAGGTAAAAATGGGCTCTCTCGTCTTATGGTAGGGGCGATCTTGACGAGATACGCCTGATACCATAGAGGGAACGTCTGTTCGCTGATCAAGGCCTCTCGAACCCATAAGTTGTACGACATTGCTTCTCCCCTGGGCTTGGGAGCTTGCAAGAGGTCCCGGACTAGGTGAACGACAGGCACGAACAGACGAACCCTCGGTCGCAACACTGTTCACAACACTTTGCGCACTAATCACTTTCCCACTTTGGTAAATGTGTAGGAGAGCTCCGCGGAAGATCTTGAAGAATTTAAACACCTACAATTCACTATTATATCATATAGAACGCTTATATAATAGTCAATATATGAGCAGCTTCTATTTAACGAAGATATTCGTGTGTATAGTTATGTTTCACTTGGATTTTTTCTAAGTGTTTGTTTTTGTTTACTGTGTGATGTCTTGGCTAAAATGAGCTGTTTCACCGCCTTACTGCGTATGGCAGACTAGTTCTCAATGCTATTCTAACCAATAACAGGTGTTTTCTTGACGTCACACTGTTTGAAAACCAATCATGGCGGTTTTTACAAATCTAGCCAATGCTGACACTTATTACTTCACTTATCCCTGCTATTTTTCCACCAGTTACCACAGTTTACGTGAAGTTCCGCGGAGGAATATTTTTGCACGTCTCTGATCTCCCTTCAAACTGAAAAGCTCATTTTGCCGTGAAGTATGGAGCAATTAGCAGGACCTTCATCCCGTTCCGACTGTGTCACTTGTGACAATTGCTTTATTTCTTATGGGGATTTTTGTGTACATTATTCAGGGAAAGTTGATTTGCTAATTGCATTTGCTCAACGTCATGGTTTGATTTTGGCAGAGAAAAAGTGCCCTAATTGTGAAAATGTGTGCCGTATAGATTACAACAAATTAGCATTCCGGTGTGATCGTAGTGTGGTTACTCGTGGGAAAAGGAAGAGGAGGTGCAATTTTTTCGTGTCTTGTTTCAAAGGTAGGCCTAGGTAGGGGTACAGGGCCCCATAGGCTAGGTTAGGTGGGTGTCTTAGGTTCGGTGGTGCCCTGAAAATTACTGTGGCCTTAAGGGGGGGTCGCAGGGGGGGGGGGGCGGAGGCCCCCCCCCCCCCCCCGGTAGGCCTAGGTAGGGGTACAGGGCCCCATAGGCTAGGTTAGGTGGGTGTCTTAGGTTCGGTGGTGCCCTGAAAATTACTGTGGCCTTAAGGGGGGGTCGCAGGGGGGGCAGAGCCCCCCCCCCCCGGTAGGCCTAGGTAGGGGTACATGGCCCCCAGGGTAGGGTAGGTAGTTGTATTAGGTTCGGTAGTGCCCCGAAAAATCACTTTTCTCCTCCTCCCCCCACCCAAAAACCCCGCTTCCCACTGGGGTCCCCCATAATTGTAGTAGTAGGTTTATGCTTACATTTTCTGTGTAAGAGTTAGGTGGTTGTAGGAGGATTATCTCACAGTTTCAAGGTAACTGTAGCTCTAATTTACTGTTTTCTTTCGTTTTCTACTTTTAGAAACTTTTAAATCGAGCGCGGAGGTCTCCTACACAATTACCCCCACTTTCCGCCGTGGCACTGTGGCACTTAAGTTCCTTCACGTCAGCCATGAGTTGATTACGGTCACTTGCTAACGCTTCAACTCTCTCCCCTAAGGCATGAATAGCACGTAACATGTCTTGCATAGACGATTCCTGAGTGCTAGAAGGGGGGTTAGGAACAACCACTACAGGGGAAGGATTAGGTTCAGGGGCATGTGGAGAGGAAAAATCTACGGACCTAGATGAACTTCTCCTTACCCTATCTCTCTCTAGTCTGCGTGTGTACTTATCATATTCGATAAAATCGAATTCCGAAAGGCCCACGCATTCCTCACACCGATCTCCCAATTGACAGGTTTTACCCCGACAATTGGAACAAACAGTATGAGGGTCGAGAGAAGCCTTTGGAAGACGCCTATTACAGTCCCTAGCATTACACTTTCGAAATCTAGGTACTTGAGAAGGGTCAGCCATTTTGAATTAGTCAAAGAAAATTCCAAAAACAATCCAAGTCATCAACAAATAATCCGATTCAATAAAGAGTTCAAGAGTTTATGTTGATGAAAAACACCTGTACTGCGAAAGCTCAAACCAAAATAAAGTACTTCACCAAATATGATGGGAAAACTCCAGGTTCTACAGCGAGTATAAGTACGTCTTGTCGTCAACGTCGACAGAGAAGAATTGAAGGTTTTGTTTACATTCAAGAGTGGTATCTGGCCGACAGTTGGCGCTGGTGGGCACACCCGCAACCTGCATAGCGATCGCTCGCGAATTTTTTTAGTATGTTGTCTGTCGAGCCGCAGAGTTGCAGCTATTATATATTCACCGGCTAAGTTTAATATTTAAAACCAGTATTTACAACATTTACCAATTACAGTTAGCAAATATGTCACATAT
Organism: Palaemon carinicauda; assembly: GCF_036898095.1. NCBI lineage: Eukaryota > Metazoa > Arthropoda > Malacostraca > Decapoda > Palaemonidae > Palaemon > Palaemon carinicauda. The sequence goes on along the minus strand of NC_090744.1, from coordinate 121,954,148 downwards.
CTGTTAGTTGTGCCTTATGTTTTGACAAGCAAAGCTGTATAACTTAAAATTTCAACACTTAGCAATGTACAGTAAAGCTCTGATAGCTGTTTGAGTTGTTTTGAACAGGAATGTGTTGAGTAGTAGGTTAAGTTTACAATATAGCTCCATAATTTGAATTTATCTACAGCATTATAAGTCAAGGTGGGATATATCTTGATAATTTTATTTAATCTAATGGAAATTAAGTCACATGAGGTGGAAGGAGAGAGTGGTTAAAGGAGCGTTTACATGGTCGAATGGTTTAAACCTGCTTGTCGAATGGTTTGAAGAGGTGGTTACAAATGCATGAGGTTTGTGAACAATGAAGCCCCGCGCACTCAAGTCAGGCAAGAACAGACTTATTTTGAACTGCTCGACAACCAAATATCCCATTCACACGTTCAAACATCACTTCAGACACTTGTCTGTCAAACCGCGTTGGGCAAACCATTCGACCGTGTAAAGCTGCCTTTAGTCTAGCTAGGTAAGGTTTCAGCACCCTAGATTAGGTTAAGGATAGTACACATTCTTGTAATTTATATAAGTAGTAATGTAGAGGAAGGAATGGAATCCGTTTAAACGTACAAGGCAGCTCCATTTTTTCTTTTCATAATAGGTAGTATTGTGTAGTAATATTTTAAAAGGGTTGTCTTTAAATATATCACTGACCAGGATTTTGGTTGCAGTATATAGCATTGTAGCCTATACAGTACATTATGGAAGGTCGTGTTAGGATGCACCCATCTAACTTGATTCACTTTACCTTTTCTGAACTCTAAGAGGGAGAGGAGTTCAGGTTAGCTAGTTCAGGACCTAGTGCTTAGACATCCTTATTGTTCTGTGTTCATATACACTGCATGTTTTCTTAATACTACATTATGAGCAATAAATTATGTCAAGACTGATGCAAAATTTATTAACCTCTTCCTTTCCCTATTAGTGCACTGTATTTAAGAAGTATTCTACTCTACCCTACAATCCCGACTTCCCACCAGGGTCCCCCATAATTTGGGAATTTTGATGCCACACTTAAGCCCTATTGGGGTGTTTGGGCTACCTAAATGATTTATATTATAATAATATTTTTAGGGATCTGGAAAATTACCCAACCTGTGACAATTAGGTGTACACAATCACCAAACCTACCAGAATTATCAGATTTGAAAAATATAGCACATCACAAATATTATTTGACCACCTACATAGTTTCATAGGGTACTGGCAAGAAAAAAAAAAGTAAGCTTTACCTATCTACAATTATTGCTATCGTCACATAATGGAAGGAAAAATTGTAGATATTATTCAAAAGGCCAAGCAATTCCAGTTTAATCAAGGTGATCTATAACTTAGATAGGATAAATAATATAGACATGGCCTTTTTTTTTCTTTTGTAAGTTATAGGTACCATACAATTAACGGAGATTTGGTCAAATACTTCAATATCCTAGTTGTCAAAATTTCGTTTCATAATTCGAAATAAATATAATTTCACCAAGATAGAAGGGAAAACACATAATTGTAGTCTTTCAAAAAAATTCAAAGTTCTATAGCCTATTAAAACTTATATTCATTAAAATTAAACTTGCATCTGCGCCGTACATAAGTTTTAAGGTTACGCAATTGGTAAAATGCCCAGGCCTATGACAGACTAAAACGGAGTAGGCCTACCAACACTGCAGACTTACATAACTTTGCACTTTTTACTTGAAAATAACTCTGATGACACTTCAATATACCTGAACTGGTATGTAAATTAACGGTACCAACCTTTAGGAAAAAATTAGTAACTTTTGATTATCAAAAATGTCGGAAACATGACGTATTTCTAGGCGTATCTTCCTTCAACAGCAACCGGTAGTGTAATGACGTACCAGAGTGCGGAAGAATACATTTGACAAGAATATTATTGGAATTCAAAAACTAATTTTTCTTATCAAATCATTATTTAATCATGTCTGTTTTGAATACTATGATATAAAGATAGAACAAGATACAATAGATTCATTCTTAATTCCATTATTTTTATGATCAGACGGTAGAGACATTATGAACTACTTTTCTGACATTTTTTTCCCAGAATTTTTCGAATTTTTAAGCGGGCCAAGTTAGCAGGCAAATGCATGGGTACCAGCATAAATAATGCACACATTTATAATCCCTAGTACACGCACAGATCACACTCTTATATACCGTTTATATACTGTGTATGTTTATATATATATATATATATATATATATATATACACACACATATAAATATATATATACATATATATATATATATATATATATATATACATATATAATTTACCCGTCCATTGAAGGTAAGAATACTACACAGACCCATCAATATCTACAGTATATAAAAAGGCAAAAAAATAAATTTTCCATTTCTTCTGTAATATCTCCTAGAAAATGTCATACAGTTGACTACTTTGTACTAGGGAAGTTATATATACCCCCCCCCTCTCTCTCTCTCTCTCTCTCTCTCTCTCTCTCTCTCTGTATATATATATATATATATATATACAGAGAGAGAGAGAGAGAGAGAGAGAGAGAGAGAGGAGGGGTGGTTATATAGCTTTCCTAGCATGCGAGAGAGAGAGAGAGAGAGAGAGAGAGAGAGCTATGGGGTGGTTATATAGCTTTCCTAGCATGCGAGAGAGAGAGAGAGAGAGAGAGAGCTCTCTCTCTCTCTCTCTCTCTCTCTCTCTCTCTCGCATGCTAGGAAAGCTATATAACCACCCCATAGCTCTCTCTCTCTCTCTCTCTCTCTCTCTCTCTCTCTGTATAT
>NC_090744.1:121931283-121943333 GCF_036898095.1 Palaemon carinicauda | reverse complement strand
ATGTTACTGATGTGAACGTTCAGAGTTCATACGATGTGAAGATTTATGAAATTTCAAAATAAATTAGTTCTTACTTTTGCTGATTGATATGATGATAATAATTATTTACTAAAATTTGAATAACTTCGTAAGTAATTAGCATGAAATATGCCTTAATTAGAGGAATTTTCTTTGTGTGGAAACAGAAATAGTTTAGAATATTTAAACACAATACAAGTTTTACAGGCTAAGCAATATATATATATATATATATATATATGCGTAAAATTCAGAGGGAAAGATGATGCTCAGATGCAAAAGAACCACAGGGAATATAATAGTGAGCCCTTACTAGTTTCGCCTTATTTCTTCAAGATGACTGATTTATTGACATTACATATAATACAGTGAAAGTACAAACATACATAGAGATATTTTAAGAACAATATGCATATATATATTTATATATATATATATATATATATATGTATATATATACATATATATATATATATATATATTTATATATATACATATATATATATAAATATATATATATATATATATATAGAGAGAGAGAGAGAGAGAGAGAGAGAGAGAGAGAGAGAGAGTTTGATGTATAACGACTGAACTGGTCAACGCGCATGACAACAGTAAACGTAAGTTCAAAACGATATTCGAAATCCAATATATAAGGCTGAGGTCTCACGTCATTACTTCTCCGCCTCCTTGAAAAGAAGTCTTCTGAGTTTATGCATTCAGAGATAGGTGATAAAAGTAAATTTGTAACTGAGGGAAAATGTTTATTGTTCGAAAGATGATATGGACACTTACGTATGTGTGTGAAGGTTTAAAGGCCACTCATGAATGACAGAGGCAAGGGACAGTGACATTGCCCTATCGAGGAGGACAATGCCCTTGCTAGAAACTGACCATATATACATATGATCAGCGCCCAAGCCCACTATCCACCCAAGCTAGGACCAAGGAGAGCTAGGCAATGGCTGCTGATGACTCGGCAGATAAACTTAGGGGCTCCCCCGAATCCATCCCCCGCCCCATCCTTAGCTCACAGGGATGGTTAGGTTGCAGTGACAAAAGAAAATTACGAGTTTGAGCTGGACTCGAACCCCAGCCTGGCGTTCACCAGTCAGGTACGTTACCACGTCGGCCACCACAACCCTAGACCGCATTGTCATGGGTGAGTTTTAATTCTTTTTTTTCTTATTGATAATGGAAATAAATTATACGGTATAGAAAGAATTATTTTTATTTATAAACTGGGATTCTTTTTGCTCGTCAAAACTAAAGTAGCAAAACATTAATGTTTACGAATTAATTTGAAACTTAATCTTAAAATCCTGAAGAGGAAAATATTTCTTCAAGTCAGTAAAAGAAACCTTTTTATCACTTAAAGAAAATGTATATATGGTTTTTATCAGGTTTACTTTCAACGGATTAAATGAGAATATTGATTTTTGGAAATCGTTGTGCTATGTCTGGAAAAAAATCCATCTTTGAAAAAGTGAAATAATACGAATAGAGATTTGTAAAAAGAAAATAGTTATATAATAGTCCTCAGAGAGAGAGAGAGAGAGAGAGAGAGAGAGAGAGAGAGAGAGAGAGAACATTCAAACCTTCAGTCTAATTTTTTTTAATCTAGATTTTCCCAACTCTTGCAATCTTCTGGTTCAGTGTTTCCCTGCTTTTATCAGATCTCGTCTACATGAAATTCTTCTCCTGCCTTTTGAATGAACCTCGTATTAAACAAGATAAACAATATTACACAATATAAAAAGAAAAGTTTGTATGGAAGACTTATAAGAAGTGAACTAAACTGATTGACTACACTTTAAAAAAAAAAAACGCTATTTTAATCGGGAATTATCCATAAAATATCCTGTTCTCAGCTCTATTTCAGTAATATACAAGCGACCGTAATTTTGATCATACTTTTTTTTTTTTTTTTTTTTTTTACGGGTTGGTGACCGTAATATCACTCATTACGTCAATATATCCGTTTTTAAAACGCTAAATGCCTGGCAACATTTATTCCATGATTTTACCGTTTTCTAGCGGCAAATTTTTATCAGTGTATGTTACATGTATAGAGCCACGTATTGACTTTTTTTCCTTATATAAAAAGGAACCGTATTAGTTTCTCTCTCTCTCTCTCTCTCTCTCTCTCTCTCTCTCTCTAAAAGAAAAAATACGTTTCAATTACCCTTTTTAAACTATATATATATATATATATATGTATATATATATATATATATATAAATATATATACATATATATATAAATATATATAAATATATATATACATATATATATATATATATATATACATATATATATATATATATATACATATATATATATATATCTATATATATATATATATATATATGTCTATATATATACTGCATATATGAATAATAATAATAATAATAATAATAATAATAATAATAATAATAATAATAATTGCCCATAACCTCGGATGGTTCCAGAAATGAGCAATCCAACTAACTTCTATATTCACCCATTAACATCCAAATCATGGATGAACCCAAAATGCATGAAAATATTCCACATCATCAGTCGCTCCCTGGATCAACACTGAAGGCTCATAAGCAGTTCGTCAACCTACCAATAATCTCTCTCTCTCTCTCTCTCTCTCTCTCTCTCTCTCTCTCAGGAAGTACTTCTCAGTAGAAGTTGAGGGACGTCGATTAAAAGACCAACAGGTTATATATCTTCACCTGTCCCACCCTCTTAACGTATGGCAGCTGTAGCTCACTCCGGCTGTTCCGGTTCCTGGAAATAGATACACCTGTGTGACATGTTTATGGTCAAACAGCGAGGGATATCTGTTGCATATCTCTCACATTTTTTCCTTTTAGTTGTTGTTGTTATAGATTATCTGACCCTTACGTCCCGGCACGGGCTCTTGCACAATTGCAGCCCGTAGGTATTTGATTAGGTTTTAGGTTGTAGGTAATTTAGGTTGTGAGATGATCAGCCACTTTTATTTGTAGGTGGTTTGGGATATAATGTTGGCTGAGGATGATCAGCAAATTTGCTTTTCTTATTTCAGAGGTACCCCAGCCTCTTTTTAGTCAATGGAAAAGGAGGAAGGTGACGGAGGGAAACCCTTTTAATTACAGCTGATTCTGTAAAATCTGTTTGAATTTTATTTTTTGAAAAGTAAAATATTACTGGAAAGCAGATAATCTTACCCTTTAGGTAGCTGAATCGGTAGAACTTCAAAAGCTCAAACTTCCTGCGAGTGTTTCTACGTTGAATAGGCTGACATAAGTCTCTTTTTGTAGTTTATATACGAAGGGTCTATTTCAATGTTGTTACTGTTGTTAAAATATTTTATTTCAATTTTTAATTACTTAACTTTTAGTTGATTTATTTCCTTATTTCCTTATCTCTTTGGGCTATGTTTCCATGTTGAAGCACTTGTGCTTAAAGCATCCTGTTTTTCCAACTAGGGTTGTAGCTTAACTACTACTACTACTACTACTACTACTACTACTACTACTACTACTACTACTAATAATAATAATAATAATAATAATAATAATAATTTAAGAGAAATCTACATAAGGCAAATGATACATTATCTAAATGTATCTATTATCGTTTATCTTGTGCTTGGAGCTAACCTCTCGTCCTCCATTCCAGCCCTCTCCATTGAGGGCCAAAGGGTCAGCTCATATCCGCCCCTCTAGTTCATCTGCAAATGACCCTATTCATCCACCCTTTTTCTCCTTATTCCCCTAAGATTCATCACACCGGTTTCTTTTCGCACGCCTCACCTCCACCTTCTGTCTATTTAGTATTTCGTACTTCCCTCTTTTTTTCTCTCTCTATCTCCCCTCTTCCCTCTCTCTTCCCTCTTTTTCTCTGCAGTTTTTATCACGACCTCTTTCCTGCTCTCTGGAGTTTGGATAATCATTAAATGACGAAGTCGGGGTGGCATTGAGGGCAGATATTCTTCCCAGGGTTCGTCTGAGAATCGCACGTTCCTGTCATTTGTCAGAGTGAACGATGAAGGATTCTTGTCATCTTTCATGGCATTCAACATCGCTTGATTTAAAAAAAAAAAAAAAAAAAAAAAAGAATTGCAAGCGTTCTTCGGTTAGTTGGTTGGTTTTAGACTGGACACCCTTGAAAGGGACCACGGGCTCTTGCACGAAGTCAGCCCGTAAGTCAGTTAATGCTATGAAAGAGGTAGATCATATCAAAACGAAGGACGGACAGGATGACGATGGGATGAAAGGAACATGACGACCCAGGCTGCCGTCCTAAGTACAGTTGTGGGGCGCCACAAAGCAGACAAGTCCTAAACCCAGTTCCTCTTCGGTTTAAAGGCTTAAAGGCCGCTCATGAATGGCAGAGGCAAGGGACACTGACATTGCCCTATCAAGCAGGACAGTTCCCTAGAGAATGACCATATATCATATGATCAGTGCCCAATCCCCCTCTCAACCCAAGCTAGGACCAGGGAGGGCCAGGCAATGACTGCTGATGACTCAACAGATAGACCTATAGGCTCCCCCAAACCCGCCAACCTTAGCTCACAATGATGGTAAGGTTACAGACACTAACTAGTTTGACCTGGACTCGAACCCACGACTGGCAAACACCAGGCAGAGACATTACCTATCAGACCACAACAAAATTTGTTTTTATTTAAGGTCCAAAACGGAATAAGCGTTCGTCGAACTTTTTTTTTTCTTGTCGGATATCATATTTTAGTTAATGATTATAAACTTTTTTTTTATTGAACAGAAGTGAAAAACCGAAGGAAAAGATTTTACGAATAAGTCATCTTTTATGAGTAAATTGATTGTTTCATCATGATAATGTAAGGCTTCGTTTATTCGATTTTTGGAAGACAATTAATAGGTTGAATTATAGAACATTTTAGGTAAGGAAAAACAAGTCCTGGTTGCTTCAAATCGTACCCCAAATCTAATTAGTTTTGTTATGAAATGCTTCTCTCTCTCTCTCTCTCCTCTCTCTCTCTCTCTCTCTCTCTCAAAGAAAATAAAATACGTTTCAATTACCCTTATTAAACGAAAGAATATTTATTTTCATGAATTTGTAATTGTGTAAATAAGGAGATAAAACTATTTTCTTCAATTGTCTCACTATCGAATTCCATGGAATGTCCCCCCCCCCAAAAAAAAAAAAATGAAGAATAATAATCCATACATGCCCTTGAAGTACCGATAGAAATGTAGAACAAATATATATGAATTTTCTTTATGAAAAGGAAAGTCGAAATAGTCAAACTCAGTTATGTCCATTCCCCTTCAAACCTGAACTAAATGAGAACGAAAAAGGAAGAATGAAAGAACGTGATGGAAATAACGAAATAAAATTCATATTTCATGGGATGATTGACACGTGTCTTTAGTAAATGAGAACGGTGAAGAGGTCAATGAAGGGGATAAAATGGGAAAATGAAAGAGAAAGATAAAATGAATTGACTTTTCTGTGTCATGCTAAATGTCTTTTTTTTATGTGAACTGCGTTTGGGGTTTCAAGATAACACATATTTTTAGTAGTTTATCCGTGGAAATCTTTTGTACCAATGAGAGCGCTGAGATTTCGTTCTCTTGTTTTTTTCTGAGATATAATGATGATGAAATCGTAGGGGACAATCAGAAGGAGAGCAAAGCAGGGAACGTGAAAGTTACAAAGACCTTTGGAAATAAAATGGACCTGGCTTTAATCAGAAGCTCTTTTTACGAGACCGACTAAGTATTTTTCAAAGACATTGTAGATAAGGGTAACCTAAGTAAAGTGGTATTGGAAATCACGAGAGAGAGAGAGAGAGAGAGAGAGAGAGAGAGAGAGAGAGAGTACGTGCTCTGATTTTATTAATGGACTCATATCGTATAATTGAGAATTATAATTTGATGCTGAATTTTGAAGTGATAAATTCTTTACTTAATGTTCTTTCATGATTGTTGTCCGTAAAATGCTCTAGCTATACCAGAATTAAGGATTTTTTTTTTATTTCATTTATAATAATAATAATAATAATAATAATAATAATAATAATAATAATAATAATAATAGTAATATTATTATTATTATTATTATTATTATTATTATTATTATTATTATTAATATTATTATTGTTATTATTATTAGCTAAGCTACAACCCTAGTAGAAAAAGCAGAGTGTTGTAAGCCCAAGGGCTCCAACAGGGTAAAATAGACCAATGAGGAAAGGAAATAAACAAATAAATAAACTACATGAGAAGTAATGAACAATTAAAATAACATATTTTAACGTATAAAATTACAAACTTAATCTTTGTTATTTGAATGTATAAGTTTTTCAATCAAAGAGAAATAGCTAACAGGTGACTGTGACAATTATAGAATTATATTTAAAAAAAAAAAAGGAAATTAAAACTTACATAAATATATAATTTTGCTGTTTCATTTAATTGACTGATTTTAGGTTTTCTGGCATCCTGACATCGAAGGTCATTGACGCCGAAATTGTTTATTATAAAGAATAAAAGAATAGTCAATTAAAACCATAAAAATAAATATGTCTTTATAGAAATTAAATATTTTTCAGAAGACCCGTTTCTGAAATAAATCTAAAAATGTCTCTAGCGTTGTACGAACGCAATTTGTAACCTACTGAGTATTAATACTGAGTACTAAGAACTTACAAAGCAAATGAGTAACTAAGACTGCTTTGTTACAGAAAATAGTATTTTATATTCCTGTTGCCCATATCCCCCCCCAACCCCCCAACCCCCCCCCCCCCCCCCATCCCCATGACAACCTCTTCGGAAAAAAAGCTAAGCCTCTTTATATTCAGATCTAATGCAATAATCAGATTATTTTTTTAAACATTGATAAGGCACTTCTTTGCTACATTTTCAATGCAAATATACAATGAATCTTTTGTATGATATTGAGAAATACGAGAATGTGATCGGGTAGAAATTGAAGGGGGGGAGAGAGAGAGAGAGAGAGAGAGAGAGAGAGAGAGAGAGAATGATTTTAAGTTGTCTTGCATCCTGACATTGAGAGAGTGAGAGAGAGAGAGAGAGAGAGAGAGAGAGAGAGAGAATGAATGATTTGAAGTTCTCCGGCATGCTCACATGAGAGAGAGAGAGAGAGAGAGAGAGAGAGAGAGGTTTTAAATAAGGTAGTTGGTGGAATAGGTTAATGAAAGCTGATATAAAAACAGGAAGCTAAATTATGATAACAGTGAATTAGGTATGAGACATGGAAAGAGGCTTTGAATATCACCCACACGTGAATTAATCAGTTTTGTTTTCTATTTCTAAATGGATTTTTTTTTTTGTCCGGCATATTAAGTATCATTATCATCTTCGGTTTCGAATAAAGAAAATTATGAAAGCATAAATCTGAGATCCAAGGAATAGTTTACAGGGAATATTTCATACTCAAAACAAAAAACACAAAATATTAACGTTAACGGAAAAACCATGATAGACTGTGGAACCCCACCAGAAAAAAATATATATATATATATATACAGTTTAAGGAGCAGCTATTAATGGTACGTCATGTTAAAAGACTGATTTGCAGTAGAAACAGTATGTTGTTATTACGATAATTTTTTTCTTTGTTCAAATATATTACCATTGTTAATATATTTTGTTAAAAACGTCCAGAATAGATAGCGATAATAATTGTTTAATTATATCACCGAAGTTAATATTTTTTTTGAAAGACATCCGGAATAAATAACGATAATATTTATGTTCAATTACATCACCGTTGTTAATATTTGCGTATGGAAGACGTCCGAATAAATAACGATAATATTTATGTTCAATTACATCACCATTATTAATATTTGTGTATGGAAGACGTCCAGAATAAATGACGATAATATTTATGTTCAATTACATCACCGTTGTTAATATTTGCGTATGGAAGACGTCCGAATAAATAACGATAATATTTATGTTCAATTACATCACCATTATTAATATTTGTGTATGGAAGACGTCCAGAATAAATGACGATAATATTTATGTTCAAGTATATCACCATTATTAATATTTATGTTTGAAAGAGGTCAGGAATAAATTGATTCTGCTGTGAGTTCCATGTTTGAAAGATGTCAGGAATAAATTGATTCCACTGCGAGTTCCATAGATTAACCTCTTCCATTGAAAGGGAATAAACAATGACCTCTTTAATTATTTACCTCTTGGCGTGGTGACTAAAACATCAATTTCCATGGCTTATCTTTTTTCAGTAAGAGGATTCCAAGTTTCATGGCCCTCCGTGAAGTCTTGTTCACTTTGATTTTACTTATACTGTTGTTGTTGTTGTTGTTGGCTAAGCTAGAACCCTAGTTGGAAAAGCAGACTGCTATAAGCCCAAGGGCTCCAACAAGAGAAATAGCCTAGTGAGGAAAGGAAATAAGGAAACAGATAGAATAATGTGTCTGAGTGTACCCTCAGCCAAGAGAACTCTAACCCAAGATAGTGGAAGGCCTGGATACATAGGCTATTCCATTATTCAAGAGTAGAAAACAATGGTTTCATTTTGGAGTGTTCTTCTCGTAGAAAAGATTTTTACCATAGCTAAAGAGTTTCTTTTATCCTTTGAAAGTGGAAAGTAGCCACTGAACAATTACAGTGCAGTTGTTAACTCCTTGAAGAATTGTATGGTTATCTTAGTGTTGTAAGATGTATGAGGACATAGTACAATGTTTAAAGAATAGGCCAGACTAATTGGTGTATGTGTAGGCAGAGGAAAAAATGAGCCGTCAAGATTACATTATAAAAAGATCCTCCTAACTGGATAAACATTAAGATCAAGGATTAAAGTAAATGGTGATTGCCATTTTGAATTCCCATGAATTGATAAACCAAATGGCTCTTCCTCTGTGATGTAGAGAGTAGAATTCAAGCTATATCTTTGCTTGCGTAAATTTTGTATTGAACTGATAGGACTATAGAATATCTATAAGCCTTTTATGAATATGCTTTTACCTGCTTTAATTTGCCCGGAATACGGCAGACAACTTTTGACAATAACTTGATCTGTTTACATTTATATTCCACATGCAATGTTTTGTAACTCATGACACCATAAAACGCGTGATATTTCTCGCAGACAAGAATAGTGCAGTGGCAACGTGCTCGCCTAGCATTCGCATGGCAGCAGATCAATCCCAGCCCGCGACCGTGCGTTTAATCTGTTTACTTAGGAGGCCACTGCCCAACCACAGTGGGAAATGGGCTTGCCAGGCTGACGTTCTGGTGAGTATCTATTTTGGTGAAGCTGGAACTGAAACCAGACACCTTTAACCTTTAAAATGCATCGCTGAATTTAAATCCTTAAAGAACGAACTACAGCATCCTTTTAGCTGTAACAGAATACACTGAGTTGTGAGAGCTGTGTACATATTCTCTTGTGGCTGACAGCCAACAGCCATTAAGATTAAATGTAAACAAGAGCCGGTTTTAGGTTTCACCATTTCGGTCCCCGTTCTAATCACAGCGCAGACAAACCTTCGAATGATGAAGGGCACTCCAGCTTAATAGCTTGCGTTGTTCTTCCGTTAATGTAAGAACGACGAAATGGCGAGCGATGTTACTGTTGTAGGTAGTTAGTGATATCGTGAATGCCTTTGTTCAAATAGGTTATGTAGGCTACACTACTGTTTATATTAAAATCAAAAGTATTTTATCAATCTTGAATTGATATGTATTTAGATGTAGCCATTGCTTTCCAATTATTAAAAGGAAGAGAGAGAGAGAGAGAGAGAGAGAGAGAGAGAGAGAGAGAGAGAGACTCGCTGGAAGTCTGTTCCATGTACAGTTAGAATCAAAAGAACGCCGACACTCAAGGGAAATCTTTCGTCAGATGTCTCTAGTGTTCCCATGACAAAACAGACAAGGAGTTGCTCTTCCTACAACTTCTACGAAATGGGCGGAGCATTCTCAAACCTTAGCGAATCAGACATTAAAGGACTGCCTTTGTTAGCAAAAGCATACAAATGTTACAAATCGAGTTGCCATATTTCAATTCTGTATAATCATTTGACGTCTCAACTATCCACTACAAATACAAAACACACATACACACACGCACACATACACACACACACATATATATATATATATATATATATATCATTATTTTTCAATTGCTACTTTTTCGTAAGAGGGACCAAGTAGACACTTTCCAGGGAAGGTAGGGGGGTGGGGTAGTTTCTCCTTCCACCCCCCCCCCTTCCCCGGCCAGTCCGACACTGAGGAAATAGGAAGGTCATTTCTGTTTTAGGGGTTGTGTAGACAGGTTAAGTGTAGATTCTTGATACAGCCTGTAAAATTTTGTATCATTGCCTGAATGTTTCTACGGGCTGACCAAAGGAAAGGCCCGTGCCAACAAGAAGAGTTGGCTGTAATACACTACGAACGAACGAACAAATGTTATTTGATAACCGTTAATGTTCTAGCAAATTTAGCTGTTCTAATTCATCATTAGTTGATTTGTAAAAGATAGCAGCATTAGAATAAAGTAGCTGCTGTTGATGGAAGGTCGATAAGTAACGAAAGTTAAGTCTTAACTTTGCATAATAGATAATCGATGATGGATATAATAGATACTGATGACTCCTTGAATACAAACAGAATGTAGCATTTCGTATCGAAAATAATTTATAGTGAGGTAAATGAGGACGCTATCACATTCGTGCAAAGGGTTTTAAAAATTAGTTTTATTGACAAATCATATAAAAAAAAAAACTATTCATTCTCCGAACTACATAATTTTCTGAAATTTTGTCATAAACCTATGATATACCTATTTTCCAAAAATGAATTCTCCTCTAATTTTCTTGAAAAAAAAAATACATGAATAGATGGCATAAGCACGAAATGATTCCCCATTCTAATACCCTGATTGTGGGTTATCAATGATTATATAATTGCTAGTAGCTTTATCTAGAGAAATTAAACAGCTTCGAGATCAATATAACTTCTTATCCATTTCATGCACAAAGGTCTTATAATCTTGATTCAAAAAAGCTTAACTTTGTATGATAAAGTCCTTATTTACAGTGATCAAGTGCCCGAATTAGCACAGCTATGTGGTGCTAGCTGTGTCTTTTGACCGGGTGAATTACGCCAGGTAGAGGGCGTTTAACAAGCGAAAAATGCATTACTATCCGTGAAGCTCTAGTTCGGATTGTTCGAGCAATAGCTATCCATACCAGCTCCTCACCCTATCAGGGTAGTATTTGAACCAAAATTTCTACAGCTGGTGCCGTAAGCGGGGAAGGGAAAATCAAAATATCAAAGTATCTCGGAAATAAATGTTTGATTGTCCTTTTAATCACTAAATCATACAACTGAGGAGCGATACTCATGGATTCCTAAATATGTTCTCTCATTCTTTAGGTTTTATTTTCTGAGCTTCTTCCTCTATCCCCTGATTCATTATTTACCATTTGTGTTCCTTTCTATCATTATCTATTCATTTTTTTATTAAACATTATCTTTAAAATGAATGCCCTTCTGGCTCGGTGCTCGTATTAGAGCGTCAACTTTGTTTCTTAGCTTCTCACTATGCCTTCATAAAAGAAATCTCTCCCAAGCGGCAGCATGAAACACCTTCACTTGACCATTCCAACTTGGAACTATTTGATATTTGTCTGAAGCCAAGACAAGATATTCAGAAGTTGGATTCCGGAATAAGACATTTGGAGATCTGTATTTAATTTTCCTCTATTTTAGTTTTTACAATCTCCATCAAACTAAAAAAAAAAAAAATTGTATTGTGAAGCATGCTTCCATGAATAAGTGGTGCCACTCAGATTTTTTATACAATGTATATCCCATTCCTTTATCATTATTCCAGTTAACGAAAATATCTTGGTCGATTTTAAAGCAACCGGTTAGATTTTCTTACAGAGCATTTAAGGTATAGAGAGGAGTACAAAATATAATGATCAAACTACTGTATATGCTGCCGGACAAATGTTGGCATACGGAACCTTAAGGAACCAAATCCTCCAAACGCCCAAAAAG
>NC_090744.1:121923783-121928783 GCF_036898095.1 Palaemon carinicauda | reverse complement strand
ACTACTACTTGCTAAGCTACAACCCTAGTTGGAAAAGCAGGATGCTATAAGCCCAGGGGCCCCAACAGGGAAAATTGCTCAGTGAGGAGAGAAACAAGGAAAAATTAAATATTTTAAGAACAGCAACAACATTTAAATAAATACTTCAATATAAACTATAAGAATTAGAAATTAGAAATTAGAAATTAGAGAAATTAGATAGATTGGTGTGCCCGAGTGTACCCTCAAGCAAGAGAACTCCAATCCGAGACAGAGGAAAAACGGATTTTCAAGAATTTTGGATGTCTCAAAAACATTTTAGTCCGTCCGTGGAGACTCCATTTGCTCTTGGGTAGAGCGAATTAGTTTGTTTAGAGTTTTTGTGATCTTGTCTAACTTATTCTTGTATTCCTTTAACCGTGTTACTTTTAGCTAGACCCGCTGGAAGCCTGTTCCATGTACCTGCTAATTTTTATGTTAGAGAGAGAGAGAGAGAGAGAGAGAGAGAGAGAGAGAGAGACTCTGGAAGGCTGTTCCATGTACTTGCTACATTGTATGTTAAGGAGAGAGAGAGAGAGAGAGAGAGAGAGAGAGAGAGAGAGAGAGAGGATAATTTATACCCAAGTGCCATTTGTTAATTAGCAAGGCTGACCAAGAGGATTAGATTGGATTAGATGGGCAATGAAATCTATTCTGATTTGGGTGGACCGAAGCATCGTAGATTAGGAGAGAGAGAGAGAGAGAGAGAGAGAGAGAGAGAGAGAGAGGATAATTTATACCCAAGTGCCATTTGTTAATTAGCAATGCTGACCAAGAGGATTAGATTGGATTAGATGGGCAATGAAATCTATTCTGGTTTGAGTGGACAGAACCATCGTAGATTACGAGAGAGAGAGAGAGAGAGAGAGAGAGAGAGAGAGAGAGACCCGCTGGAAGTGTATGCTATGTACATGGTACATTGTATATTGAAAGAGAGAGAGAGAGAGAGAGAGAGAGAGAGAGAGAGACCCGCTGGAAGTGTATGCTATGTACATGGTACATTGTATATTGAAAGAGAGAGAGAGAGAGAGAGAGAGAGAGAGAGAGAGACCCGCTGGAAGTGTTCCATGTACATGGTACATTGTATATTAAGATGAGAGAGAGAGAGAGAGAGAGAGAGAGAGAGAGAGAGAAGATTATTCTAGAGTCAGATGAAATAACTAAGAAATTCTGATTGAGAGCTTAATAGAATTTGGCTCTCAGATATAGCCAACCGTGTCTTAGGAAAATGGAAATTAAAATTTGAAACTAATTTTTATATTACAGCGGTCTCTTGCGTGGGTATTTTTTATAACTTTAACATCAATACGTAATATATATATATATATATATATATATTATATATATATATATATATATATGTATGTATATATATATATATATATATATTTTATATATATATATATGTATATATATATATGTATATATGTATATATATATATATATATATATAAAATTAGCCGTTACTTATCCATTACAGAACAAAGGCCTCAGACATGACCTTCCAATTTTGTGTCTTTATGGTATTTTTGTGCCAGTTTATACCCTCAATTCTTAGTTCGTCAATTCCTCGTCTTCTCCACGTTCCCCTTCTTCTTTTGCGATCTCCAGGGACCCATTCAGTTTTTATTTTTGTCCATTTATATATATATATATATATATATATATATATTTATATATATATATATATATATATATATATTTAGAAGATCGCTGAAAAAATATACAAATAATTCATTTTATTTTTAGGCTGCTTTTGAATGCGAGTAATATGAAAAAAAGCTTTATACAGAAGATAGAATAAATAAACCAGAAATCAATTACCAGGTGTAAGGCTAAGGATATTAAATATTGCATAAATAAATGGATAAAGTAACCATGTCCGTCTTTGATAAAAAAAATCATAAGTTTTAAAATACCTTAAGGTGGGAGAGAAAGAATTAATAGTGGCAGGACTAATGTATGATCTAACTTTTCCTTCCTTTAAACGACCCCAGAAATTGAAAGAATTAAAAGGCCGCTTTCAAACTTCCAAACCATTTCCTGAAGGACAGTTCACCTTTGTAAACAAATCTTTTCTGCACTCGGGTAAACGAGGTCATTTCCTACGAAGAACTACTCATTTTTTAGGTAAACATGACCTTTGAACATTTCAGTTTCGTGTTATTTTGATTTTTACCTTTATGACCAAGATCATTTTGCACCATGTATTATTCCCCAGCTTTATTTTGTTGTTGAATAGTCATGATATCGAATGGAACATATGATATGAACTCATTCTTCATTGATGTATTATATGTTATCTTATAAAGCATTTTAGAACCATTTTCCTACGTAATCTATTCAAATCATGGTATATTATGTTATACTTGTAGTATAGAGATAATAATATTGAGGTGGATAATGTGAATGTCACTAATGGAAAGATTGGAAAATAATGAAATAAGAAGATGGCAGGCGGTAGTAAAGATTACAGAAATCATAGGAGTGTCATGACTGAGATGGTGTGGACACGTGTTGAAAATGGATGGTGGGGAGGAAGTGAGGAGGGCTTAGGAGGAACTTGTTAGAAGATCAAGAAGGGTCAGAGAATTAGATGGCAAGATAAGGTGAAGGATGATATGGAACGAAGAGGTTAGATGGAAGAGGAGGCATTATATAGAAGGTATTGGAGAGGGCGCATCGGGCAACCGACCCCTTAATGTGTGGGAAAGAATAAGAATAATATAGATAATCACTCGGTATTCATAATGGCATTTTTATTTTTTGGTGATAGTCAATACTATTCATTGTTTCGAACATTCATAATCCCATAAAAATGTGGAGCAGCCTAAAAATATTATTTTTTAGTTATCTTTGAGATATGAAATAAAAATCTTATCCTTTTTTTATATTGAATTAGAATTCTTTTATCCATTTTGAAATCTAGTTTTCTTGTGCTTAAAAATAGGGAATTTGTGAGCGTCGAATATCAAATCATTAATATTATTATTATTATTATTATTATTATTATTATTATTATTATTATTATTATTATTATTATTATTATTATTGTTGATATTATTATATCAACAATTATAGTAATATTACTCAGTTAATTGTAATACTATTAGTTATAAAGATCTATGAAGAAATTAATTGAGATAAAATGTATTTGAACAATCTCTCTCTCTCTCTCTCTCTCTCTCTCTCTCTCTCTCTCTCTATAATATATATATATATATATATATATATATATCTTTCCCATCACCATTCATTCCTGCACAAACGATATTCTGTGTATCATATGTATACTATTTATCAGGAATGTTTAATGTTGAAATACACCTATGTGTACTTATGCATAATCATACTTGTATTAATCTTAAGCCTATTTGTATGTGGCATGTTAAATGTGGCAACACCCCGAGGAGGACGTTGCATCATTGTACTTCCGTGCCTCTGGGCATCCCGAGATTCTTATCCGCTGTCACCCGAGACAGACTCATTGTCTCTCTGTTGCATTATATTCTTTCGTTGCGACTAAGGTTATTAATAGAACCTACATTACTTCAAGATGGTGTTTCCTTTCCAAATTTGCAAGGAGCTCCCTCACCCCCCCCCACTGCTACTATGGCAGGGCTTTAAATCTTAATCGACGCTGTCCGGGATGCTGCATCTTTTCTTTCTCCCTCAGCACTGATTCTGTCAGGGTTGTGGTAGCCTATTGGAAACGTCACTGCCTTGCGATTGCTGGACTGGGGTTCGAGTCCCACTCAAGTTTGATAGTTCCTTGTAGCGTCTGCAACCTCACCATCCTTGTGACCTAAGGAAGAGGGGCGCGGTGTTTGGGAGGGAGCATATAAGTCTACCTCCTAAGTCATAAACAGCCATCGCCGAGCCCTCCCTGGCCCTCCTTGCTTGGGTAGAGAGGGAGCTTGTGTGCTGATCATATATATCATATGGTCAGTCTCTAGGGCATTGTCCTTCTAGCTAGGGATGTGGTGGCCGACGTGGTAACGTCCCTGACTGGTGAACGCCAGACTGGTGTTCGAGTTCCGCTCAAATTTGTTAGTTTCTTTGGTCGCTGAAACCTCACGATCTTTGTCATTCTTGTGAGGTAAAGATGCGGGGGAAGGGAGGGTTTATGGGAGCATATAAGTCTATCTGTTGAGTCATCAGCAGCCATTGCCTGTCCCTCCTTGAACTTCCTACCATGGCTGGAGAGAGAGGATGGGTGCTGATCATATGTATATATGATCAGTCTCTTTGCACTCCCCAAGAGAGATTAGTTCACCACACGTTTAGCTGGGCTCCACAAGGCACTAGAAGAGTTGGAAGACCCAGGCCTACATGGCTGAGGACTATGAAGCGTGAAGTAGGACAAGATGAATGGAAAAGTATTGAATTAAAAGCTCAAGATAGAAACGACTGGCGAAATCTAACCGAGGCCCTTTGCGTCAATAGGCGTAGGAGGAGATGATGATGATGATGATAGTTAATGTATCTGATGTGCGGTGTCCGTATGTGAAGACTTCCAAAAAAAATAATCTCGGCTTTAAGTGTTTGATCATTCATATTAGGAGCTGGAAAAATTTAATTTTACTTTTTCTGTAGGAGCTAAAAGTGAAGACTCATAATTTGTATCGTCATTAATAGAAATAAATTTTATAAACAATGATCCTTCCTAAAGCAATTTCGGTGATGTTTGCATAACGTAATAAAATAGTTGATATTTATTCTACCTAAGCTTCTTAAATGTGTCCAATTTTACGGATTGCCGAAAGTTTCAAATATATATATATATATATATATATATATATATAAATCTTATTTTAATAGTAATCTTTATCCTTCATCATACAGGGGTTAATTTAAATTAAATTTTTAGTTCATATAAAAATAGAGGTAATAGATTCTGAAAAAAAAAGTGTCGACAAAAGGATCGATCAAGAAAATGACTATCCACTTTTCTTCAAGATCACATTAAGGTAAGGGTTGTG